>NC_056748.1:649741865-649906188 GCF_019279795.1 Protopterus annectens
CCACTGACCCAGGCAATTATAGGCCCATCAGCCTAACAATCCTGATCTGCAAGGCATTGGAATGTGTTATGGACCTGATAAACAAGGACACTGGCAACCTTCAAACGCTTGACTGCACACAGTTTGGTTTTGTCAAAGGGAGATCATGCCTGTTAAATTTGGTCGATTTCTTCGAAACAAGTCACCAAAGTCATGGATGAGGGGAAGATGTGCACACCACCTAACTTGACCTATCCAAGGACTTTGACACTATTCCCCACTCGGGCATAATAGATAAACTCTCTCAACCTGTATGTTACCAGATGGGTAGTTAACTGGCTCACTGTTAGAGCCGACTCACTCAAAGTAGGGGAAGCCACCTCTAGTAGTAGATCTGTAATGAGCAATGTACCCCAATGATCGGTCTTGGGACCTCTACTGTTTTGGATATACTTTTTTCTGAGGTGCAAGCCAAAAATAGTGGATGACTGCAAGCTGGGTGCTGTCTTAAATTCCCCTAGTGATGTGAACATCCTCCAAGAGGGCCTTACTCAGACTAATGATTGATGCCAGAAGCATGGCCTCAAGCTGAATGCCAAGAAATGCATCATTATCCCCTTTGGGCAAAATGTCATCCTCACTAATAATCACATTAATACCAACATACTAAGCATGTAATCAGTTGTCAGGGACTTGGATACCCAGGTTGATAGCAACCTGACTTTTGACCACCATGTTGCCTCCATTGTACTGAAGGCTTTCTACATGGCACACCTCATAAATAAGGGTATTTCATCCAGGAACAAGGAGGTCATAACATCCCTGTACTCCTCCCTTATCAGACTCATTATTGAGTACAATGCCCCCTTCGACATGTATCTTGCCAAGTACATGCAGCAGTTGGAGAGACCACAGAGGTTCCTGACCAGGAAAATCCAGGGTCTCAAACACCTATCCTACACAGATAGGCTAAAAGCCCTGTCCCTCTACTCAGTCTCGTACAGACTGCTCAGAGGTGACCTTTGTCTGGCATACAAAGCCATTTCAGACCTAGCCTTGATCGAGTTGCTGCATATCTGTATGACAAACTCAACTTATGCAACCCACATGCAAGGCCTTAACCTGGTCTGTGACATTAATAGAACTTGTTGGTGGGATAGATTTGTGTCCCAAAGACTCCCCCATCTGTGGAATAGACTCTTCTCCATGTCAAGCTGAGTACCTCTCTAGCCCTCTTTAAGAGGAACCTGGATGACTGAGTGGGAAACAGAAAATACATCCCTGGGATACCACCTGTGTCCCTGCTGGACAGGGGAAACAGGTGCTGACTTTGTGGGAACGTGGGCAAAATTCTTGGCTAGGCTTATAGTGGCCTCTGGGGCAATAACCTAGTATCATCCTATGAAATTAAATTACAGTGATCCAGGTGTTTGTAAAATTAACTTTTTGGAAACCAAATCCTTTAAAAGCATTTAAAATAGCTTGCCATTTATATTCACTATAATCCAAGTCAGCAAACCTGCTGCCTCCTCTAATATTATGTGGCACAAACTCCAACTCTGCAAATGTAATTAAAAAAAAAGTTGACACTTTACTTTTGCTTCAACAGAATTTCCTGTTTAACTGCATAAACACATTAATAAATTCTGCTTTTAAATTTTCTAATTGACTTTTCCCACTTTGGAGTAAGATTTCTTAGATACTGCAGTAGAAACTACATAGCTCGACTGCAAATTAAAAAAAAAAAACAAGTCAGTGGACTGAAGTTATGCCTTGGTGGTACTGGCACAATAAACATGAGCTTCCTCATGTACGTACCTGCACGTGCCATAGAATGACATCTCAAGGTGGCTATTTTGGTACCAATTACACCTTAATTTTTCTTAGATTCAAAAAATATATTTCACATTGAGGCTGCTTTCAGTAATGAACTTAGAAGATATGCTCTGTTTTGATATACTTCTCTGTTGCTTCTCATAATTTTCCAGTTGTTTGCTTTGATCTTTTTTATACTAACAGAATCTACTGCACAGATTGAACCCTTTACAATGTTTCATTCCACTATTTTTTATCATCTGACTGTTTTGATCTCATACTGTAATTATTACTATGAAATCTTCTGAGCAACCCCAATTTTTGAATGTAATCATTAAATCCCCTCGTTTTTAACACCTGTAATGAATTATCACTTAAGATATAGACAAACACACTTACAGAAAACAAACCAAACATGTTCCCAGTTAGAAACATTATACAATCACAAATATTCATTACATAACAATCCCCAATCCAGCATAATATATATTGCTCAAATTTCACCTTCCCTTAAACCTCACTTCTCCTCCAAAACATTATTCTGCATGTTTTTTTCTCACTATTTCCATTTTTCTATGGCTCCCACTTCTGGTTCTTTTATCTCTGTTATGATATTCAATACCTCAAATACAGTTGGTTTAGACTTTGAATTCTGTTTTCTAGTAATTGCTTTTAGGCAGCCACCAGAATTAAATTTAACAAGGCCTTACTATGTCTATGCAATTCAGATCCTGCATCCCAGCCTTACTAAACTGATGTCTTTTGGCTTTTCCCGTTTAGGGGTCACCACAGCAGATCTCCGGTCCACTAATGATTGGCAGTGGATTTTTTTTTACAGCGCTAAGTTGCCAGCCTGATGCCCAACCTTCAAAGAAGGCACACCCATTCATGCACGCACCTACCTGCATGTCTTTAAACATCACTCGACCGCGGGGAGGACATGCAGACTCCACACAGAAGGCGCCCCAGCTGAGAATCAAATGGGAGAACCTCTTGCTGTGAGGCAACAATGCTACCTGCTGCACCACCCCCTAGCCTTACTATGTCTATGCAATTCAGATCCTGCATCCTAGCTCAAAAAATAATTTCCATAGTTACACCAATTTTTTTCAACTAATACTGCATCTCTGACGGAGTACTCTGTATGGAATTTTTCAAGTCTGACAACTCATTACTTTCCTAAAGCATATGTTCCCAGTTAACTCTTTCATCCCATTACACCTCCAACGTTTGTCATCTACCTGAAGAAAAATTCTTTGGAGTCTGCTGGGGGTATAAGAAATATCTATGCAAACACTTTCAAGCAAAAAGAAATGAAATATTTTAGACTTTGAATATTTGGCCGCCATATACGTGTCCTCCTGTTGTTTCCTTGTGAATTGCTTATCCAATCTCTCTTCCCAATCTCTTCTAACTTCCTCAAATTGATTTCTATATTTAATCATGTGATATTCTATATACCATACTAATTATCCCTTTTCTAATAGCAGCTTCTGTTCTAGCTTCAATTAAAAACTCTACTTTCACTTAGGATTCACTTTTCCCTTTCTCTTTGCCTGTACTCTGCTATCATATGAAAGGCAATCTACCCTGCAGTCCAAATATCTTCTTGGCCTCTTCCCATTCTATTACCTTTCCTCTCATATTTATTTGCTCGCAAAATCTTGCTTCCTTGCCAGTTTTCTCCAGTAAATTCCAGCCCCCTCCTGCCTATTCTCTGTACCACTAATCGCAGTCATCCCTATCAACAAAAATCTCCTATCTCCATTTTCATGTTGGCTTAGTTCTTAGAATACTTTCTGCTACATTATTTTATTTATTTATTGATAGTTGTTAACCGGGTTAGTCCAGCTGGGAGACCTGAGGAGAAAAGCTCCAATAATACAAAATATGTAAATACAGAAAACTGATAACAAATAATACATTGACATGTGTTCAGAAAAAAGATTATGCAATACTATTTAAAAGAGGAAGTAAAAAATTATGAACATAATATATTCCTTTTTTAATTTCTCCAAGTCTTTTGGGTTTCTAATACCATGATGGGAATGGACCCCATTCCTAAGTGAAAGTATGATAAAAGTTCATGAAATTAGTATTGCTTCAATCTTTGCTGTTAGCCAGAAGTACTCTTTGCATCATGTGCCCAGTAATGACTCCTTCTGCAATTTGTATGGCGTTACATGTATTAGTAATGTATCAAAGTATAATTGCAAATTATTTTTTTATAAGACCCATTGCTCCTGCTACTATTGGAAATGTCTGGGTATCCTTCTTCCACATTGCCCTCATTTTTGCCTGAAAATCCTGGTATTTTATGACTTTGGATGTCTCTGTATGTAAGACACTGTAGTCATTGGATGTAGCAATTTCAGTTATCAATGCTACTTATTCTTCTTTGCAGGGACTACTATATCTGTTTTTTCTCATCTCTATTTTTTGAACTGTTGGTAATGGGTGATCCCATGTGATATAAATTTCTTCATTTTTTATAATGCTTTTGTGGCTGATGTGTTTTTCAGCTACTTCAATATTATAATGTTTGCACAATCCCCAATGCAACAGTCTTGTCACATTATTATGCCTTTCAGTATGCAGTCCTTTTGTCATTAGCATATCACAACCAGCAACAATATGGGCAACTGTTTCCAACTCTGTTTTACAAAACCTACATTTGTCTGTTTCTCCCACATGTTCATTGGACTTTGTAAATAAAAGTGTATGTAGTCCACTAACTTGGGCAGCCAATATTATCCTTTCGTCTTTTGGTTTAAATTCACCTCTCCTTAACCATTCCTGCATTTGATCCTGAGCAATATGAGGTTGGTCAAAGAGTTTTACATACTTGCAACTATATTTATGCATTTCCATATTTCTTGCCTTCTCATCTGATCCCTCATATTATATTCTTTCTTTTGTTTTTTGGAACATTCAGTTGTTGTCTGATTTACCTACTTCTGGTTTGATTTCTATTCCTTCTTGATGCTGATATGCTTCTGCTAAACTAAGTAGGGAAGTCATCTTAGACATCTCAGACTTATTCTCCTCATGTTTCAAAACATTCACTATGTTTGGGTCTTGTGAGTTTAGTGGATTTGTATGCAGTCCCACGACTGCATATCTATACTTGTAATCAATTTTGACGAGACATTTGCCCCCTTCAGAACAGGGAATATATAGTCTTGGTATGCACTGATTTTTATAAATCATCTGATGTGCACGAAGCATCCTTCTTGTTTTCCTGTCCAACCTATCAAACAACTGTTGGGGCCAGTCAATCACTCCAAAATGATAAGTTAGGACAGGAAGAGCAAACTGGTTTATAGCTTGGACTTTGTTCCTAGATGTCAATGCTGTTTCCAGTATTAAGTCTTCTAAAACATTCCTTAACACATTTTATTTGCATCTGTTCATGTTTTATTTTTGATCCTTCATCAATTTCAAAATATTTATACACTCCCTCTTTCATATCACATTCCTGTCCCAAACTGATGTTTTCTTGGTGCTGCAGCTTTCCTGCTTTAAAGGTTGCTTTTGCACATTTATGAAGACCAAATGACATTATTGTATCATCCAAAAATATTTGACCACTTGCAGTTGTGCTTTCAGTTCCTCATCTGATGAACTCTACAGTTTTAAATCATCTACAAAAGGAAGACGAGAAGTCTTTACACTTTATTGTTTTCTGGGAGCCAAATTGTAGTCATGGCCTAATCTGTTAAGTAGACATCTTAATGTGTTAAGGGCAACACAAAAGGGCAGTGGTGACAGTCACCCTGGAATATCCCCCTTTGAATTTGTATCCCTGCAATAATAATTGAAGGAACAAAAAGTAAAGGACTCCTTCCACTAAAAGTAGTGCCAAAAAATCCAAATAGTAAATCCAAAGGTAAGGCAAGTACGACCACGCTGTGTATGAAGCAACTTCACTTATTAAAACAATAAAAGCAGTATCATAAGTGCTTTCAGGTAAATCCCTTCATCAGATAAAACACTAGTAAAAACATAGTATCTAATATAGTACAAGACAGCCAATGAAAATCAATAGTTTACCCTCCTTTTTGCTAGAGCTGGTTTTAAAGGGACATCATTTAGTCCTGGGGCTTTGTCAGCTCCCAGTCTAAGAATCCATCGCATCTTTTTATATTCAGTTTCATTATACAAGTCACCCATTCTTTGACTTCTCTTTACAACATATATAACCATAAAGGCAAATACAGGATCACTATGCAATTCTATATGCTTGTACAGTGCATTGTGTTCTTTTCTTAAACTTATATCTGATAGATGCTTAAAAATTATATCTTTAAGTCTGCAATTTGTTTTTCCTACATAGTATGCAGTACACTGTTGACAGTTCGCAATATAGACAACATTTTACGTGTTACAGTCAGCATACATATTCAAAAAGTAATTCTTGTTAGTCCTAGGGTGTATAAAACAGTTCCCTTGTAGAATGTGCTTACAGGCTTTACAATGTAGGCATGGATAAGTGCCCTTCTTCTTAAAGCCTGCATTTTTAAAATGCATAGGTTCTTGACACAAAATATCTTTCACATTCTTATTTCTTTTAAAATAAATCTAGGTTGTGTCCCTACAATTTTAGTTATATTCTCATCTGTTAAAATAATTCTCCAGTTGTCTCTAATTATATTGCATATACCACCTATATCATTGCTGTATGTTAAACTTATTTTCAAACCTTCATTAGCTTTTTGAACCTGTGCATCTACCTTATTAGGCCATTTTTTACCTCTGTGTAACCATGGTTTTGCATTTTGTTTTCTATAGAGACTGCTGTTATCCATTTCCTTTTTCAATACATTTTTACTATAACATCGTGCTTGAAAATTATTCTTTAAGGAGTCCAATTCATATATAAAGGAATTTTCATTAGTGCAAAGTCTGGATATTCTACAAACTTGTCCCTTGACTATGTGTTAGAATACATGTCTAGGGTGCATGCTATCATATCTAAGCATGCTGTTGGAACAAGGCTTCCTGTATAGTGAGGTCTCTACCTCCCCATTTTCTTTCTTAATACTAACATCCAGGTATTCAACAACTGAACTAGAATAATTCAGTGAAAATCTGAAGAAATCATTGGGTGTTTATTTACAAGAGAACAGGGACATTTCTTATGTTTGTTACTCTAGATGTAAAGAATTTGTTCACTGTCATAGAAAATCAATATGGTATTACTGCCATAGAAGAAATACTGAACAAAAAGGTGAATCTACATAGAGATGAAAATATACGGTTATGTTCCTTATTAAGGCTAGTATTGGAGAGCAATGTTTTTCTTTGTCAAATAAAAAGTATTGCCAGAGACAAAGTATAGCTATGGATACGCCTTGTGGGAACACATACGCTAACCTAGTCCTGGCATACTGGGAAGATATGGTGGTATTTGAGGCAGCACATGATAGGAAAGACAAACCTCTTTTACAATAGATTTGTGGACTATGTTTTCTTTTTGTGGGGGGGGGGGGCACCACATCAGAATTAACATCCTTTTTATCTAGAGTCTACTACTAGCTTCTTTAGATTTAGCTTGCCTGGCAGGAATTGAGCTTGCAGGTGCACTTGGTAGCTCAAGGCTGTGTTCCACAGAGCTATGGCTAGTCTGCAGAGAGGGTATGAGTGGGTTCCCCCCTGCTTGTTGATGTACCACATAACAGTGGTGTTGTCCGTCTTTACCAATAATTGTCCTGGAAGAATGTAGTCCTTGAAGGCTGTCAGAATATTCTGTACAGCTAACATTTCTTTTTGATTGATATGCAGGTGCATTTGATTCGGGTTCCATTTGCCCTGAATGCACTGCCCTGCCAAGTGAGACCCCCATGCATAGTCTGATGCATCTATTAGGGTTTGGGTGGCAGGAGGTAGAGTGAATGGCAGTCCCTTGTTATGGTGGCAGGCCTCTGCCCACCAAAGGAATTTTGTCTTTAAGCAAGGGATGATAGGAATCACTGATTCTAGGTCCTGAGAATGTTAACACCATAGGCTTTTTAGATACCATTGTAGTTTCCTCATATGCAGTCTTGCATATGGAATTAGTAGAATGCAAGAGGCCATG
Source organism: Protopterus annectens (assembly GCF_019279795.1). Classification (NCBI taxonomy): domain Eukaryota; kingdom Metazoa; phylum Chordata; order Ceratodontiformes; family Protopteridae; genus Protopterus; species Protopterus annectens. Next base: position 649,749,739 of record NC_056748.1, read on the forward strand.
AACCCCAGGTCCTGCAGTATTTTCCTTGCAGATAGCTGGGTCTTTGTGGCCAGTAGTTTGAAGTAGGCTGTCAAATGAACTTGTTTCTCTGGCGTAAGGTAGGCCATCTGGGTAGTTGTATTCAAGCTTGCTCCCAGGAATATAATTTGTTGGCAGGGTACTAGATGTGATTTATTTTCGTTTATGGTATACGCCACAGAAGTTAGTAATTTCTTTACAAATGCCAGATGATTTAATAGTATGTCCTGGTTTTCTGCCTGAATTAGACAATCGTCCAGGTATGGGTATATCTGAATATTTCTTAGCCTGCAAAATGCAATGACTGGAGCTAGGCACTTTGTGAATACCCTGGGCGCAGTAGATAAGCCAAAGGGCAGTGCAGACAGCTGATAGTGCATGTAGCCTGCTCTGAAGCATAGGTATCTTCTGCAAGATTCCCTTATTGGGATGTGCAGGTAGGCTTCATTTAAATCCAGTGTTGCCAACCAGGCATTTTTGCCTAGCATGGGAAGCAGCTGATGAAGAGTTAGCATTTTGAATTTTGGGATTACCAAAAAAGTGTTTAGGATAGACAGGTCCAGGATAGGATGCCAGGAATTGTCCTTTCTGGGTACCAGGGAAGTCTTGAGTAAAAACCTTGCCCCCATTCCTCTTCTGGGACAGGTTGAATAACCCTGATGCTTAGAAAGAGAACCTGCTTTTGAGCCTCTGCACACTGATTTTTGGGGTAGGTCTGGCCAACCGTTTGGGGTTGGTAAGGAGTGGAAGTGGAATCTGCATCCTTGGGAAACTATATTTAAAACCCATTTGTCTTTGGTAATGAATTCCCAGTTTTTTGCATGCAGGGCGATCTTTCCCCCCTAAAGGAACAGTCAGTTGAGCAGGGCTTGGAAGGTTTAAAGTTGTTATTGTGACAGTTTACTATAGGGGGGTGTCTTACTACTCCCAGCTTTGGAAGTGGGAGCTCCCCCACTGCTTAGGCTTGTGAGTACCTTGAGACTGAAGCCTGGGTGGTCTGCTGGTTCTGGGTTTGGACTGAGAAGGCCTGGAAGAGGCAGGAAAGGACCAATTCTTAGGCCAGTGCCTACCAAATCTGGGAGGCTATACTTGCAGGAAATCTTTAACAGTTTGCATAGATTTAGCTTTTTCCTCCATCTTTTTAAGTACTACTTCTGCTTTGTTGCCAAACATGCAGTCTTGGTTTAAGGGAGCATCTAGTAATTTAGCTTTAACATGAGCTGGTAAAGATTGCTCCTTAAGCCAAGCATGCCTTCTAAGTACAGACCCAGTGACAGCAGCCCTGCAAGATGCCTCTAATGAATCAAAACCACATTGCAAAGTGCGCTTTTTCCAACTTGTTCAGCAGAATGCATTAAAGCCTGTAATTCTTTATTTTCAGCACAGTCAGGAATCAGCATCATTTTCTGTTTAAGCAATCCAATAATATGCTACTGATACTTTAACATATGAAACTGGCAGTTTAAGGCCCTAATGGCCAAAGTTGCAGAAGTGTATACCTTCTTACCCCATCTGTCCAGGGCCCTGGAATCTCTATCAGAGGGGGTAGGATTTTTGGCAATAGTAGCCTTAATGCCTTTGGGTCCCTGCAAAATGATCTCAGGATCTACAGTAAGATTCTTAGAGGAACTTGTGAGAGTCAGGTACTCTGTAATACCTTTCAGGTTTTCTGGGAGCCAGAGGTAAAGTGTCAGGGGCCAGGCTAGATTCCAAGAAGACATCATCTACAATGTCCAGTACAGGAGGGATAGCTAAAGGCCTGTGTTGAAGTAGGAGTAAGAATTCCCTAAGCCTCTTTTTGGAGTCAGAGTAATCCTGGCTTTCCCAGCGGAAATGCTCCCTAAGAGCATGCAAAGTTTCACAAAAGAGAAATCCTCTGGAGGGGAAGAGGAGGGAATGGAGTCCTCTGCATCAGAATCCTCATAGGTAGATAAGGGCAAATCCTGGTCATCAGAGAAAACAGAAATTTCAGAATCCTGATCAGAAGAATCAGAAGGAAAATCAGTTCTAGGTCTCTTAGAGGGAGAAGGGTAGCTTCCCCTGATTAGAGTAATAAGGTCTTCAGCCATTGTTATCATTTAGGCATAGGGGCCTGACCATGCAGTCTGGGCATCAGATTTCTAGGCATGGATCGAGTTTCAGGCCTTGAAGAAGAAGATGGCATCAGTTTAAAATGCAAGTCAGTAGGCCTGAATATACCCTCAGAAGCTGGTGCCTGCACAGTGGCTCTGGACCCATCCAAGGTAGAGACATCTGCAGGTTCCACAGTCAAAGAAGCATCTCACGGCATACCAGACTCAAATGGGTCTCAGTAGAGGCCTGCGAATCTGAAGTAGCTGGTATCAGGGAATGCAAAAGTGCCTCACTGAGTACCGGTGAGCTGGCGACTAGCTTGGGAGAAGTGTCGTCGGCAGCTTTGGACCTATGTGGTCTGTCTGTCTTTATCTTTTCATTTTTTTTCAGAATGTCAGTAGTTGGGTGGCTTACTGAAGCCATTTCTGGATAATTGAACAGAGTGCCAAAATATTTAGATGTGAAAATGAACAGACTATGAATAGTTCAAGGTTTGAATAAGGCGCAAAACCAACAGCTAGGTACGTCGTGGTCTGGGCCTAAGCAAGGAATGCAGTACGAATGAAAATCTTATTTGCTTTCCACAAGAAATACAATTGTTGACTTTTACTGACATCAGTTAAGAGCAAGAAAAAGGATCCCCAATGAGGTACTTAGCTTAGTTGAAGACTTTGGATCTGAAACTCAAAAACGAAAATTTCAGGAGTCTGCCAACCAGCACTTACAAACTGCTTCTGCTTCTTCTTCGGGCACTGCACGGCAAGAAAGACTGATGTAATGGCATTGGCTGCATGCTTTATATCCCTGACTACCTGACGTCATGGAAGATGAGACAGCAACCGATGCAGGACCCAAGACTTTGATAATCAGGCCAACTGAGGGCTGCCTGCAAGCAGATAACCCAAATGTAATGACTGCAACAGTGAAACACGAAGAACATCTATAATGCGATTACCGCAGTTTTTCATCAGGTAACATCTTTGTTTGGCCTTGCCCTCAAGAGCATGGAATGCTTCAAATGCTGTAGCAGCCACACCTGCACCTAATCAACTGCATGAAAAAGAATGCTCAGATTTTGTAAACTTAAAGCAGCCCAACACTCTTCATTCACAGGGGTCTGTCTTGTTTTAGTACAGAAAATAATGAAACCATATCTACCAATGTCACTGAGACAGTGACTGAAGGAGAAACATTTGTGGACATAAATTTGGGCACTACAGCTGGCCAAATGGATGAGTCTCGAAGTGACAGGCTGGACTTTTCCACAATGGGAGCCAAACCAAAACAAAGTGCCAAGATGCCTGCATCTGTTGTTACACCTACTTCTCTCCCTCTTCTTCTTTCACATTACCAGCACCGATGAAGAAGAATTCTCGGAAGAAGAGCTTTTCACATCAGATGGACAAGGACTACAAGAGACGTCGGACCTCCAATTGACGGTTGATAATGCATGCAACATTTGCAATGTTCATAATATTTCAGGAATTTCTCTTTCTGAATTACAGCTATCAGTGTTAAGTAAGGGTTTAAATTTTGTACCGAGTACAGGGACAGATTTTTGTACTCTTAATACCTGAGCTGCTATACTTTGGCATGGAATGTAATGTTGAAGCAAATGTTTAATGATACAAACAGTGTCACCTGGGTTCCTTTCAGCATTTCGAATGTTGAAAACGCTGAATTTAATTTTAATCTAACTGAAATGTTCGAAATCTCAGAAGAGCGAACTGATGGACCATCTATTTCTTTCCCAGGGAAAGAAATCTGTGGGCCGTCATCGGAGTTTGCTATTTCCTTCACTGTGGTGCAGTCTTGGAGTTGGTATATTTTAAGTAGGGGTGTGTGGGGGGCACAGCCCCCATGCTGGGGGTGTGGGGGCAATGCCCCCCACTTCTGTCAGTGTTTAAAGTATTGAATTTTTTTTTTTTTTTTGCACGGAACACCGATTTCTTTCCCTGGGAAAGAAATCGATGTTCCGTCAGTTCGCTCTTCTGAGATTTCAAACATTTCAGTTCAATTAAATTGCATTCGGCATTTTCAGCATTCGATATGCTGATATAGACCCAAACACCTCATGCACTGAAGCAACCTAACACTTTTTCACCTACTTTAAATCTTACACTGTTGTTGTTTGTTAAATCATGTGAACGTGAAATTGAACAGTATCTACAGAATACACATATATCTATGTATTTCAACTTAGACCAACCACATAGAAATGCACTGCAAGAGCTAAAGAATAATACCAACATAGTTATAAAATCTGCTGATAAGGGCAGTGCTGTTGTTGTACTTGGCAAAGAGTTTTATAACACACAAATAGATCTGTTGCTAGCTGACAGACTGACCTTTCTTCAATTGTCACCACTAATGGTGAATTCTTATATACAAAAAGTGCACAAATCTTTATTTAACATGGAAAAACTGGTTTGATAGACCATGAGCTGCTGACATTTTTATATACACAACATCCTTCTATCCCAGTTTTTAAAGCCTTACCAAAAATTCATAAGGATCCCAAAACACCACCCATGAGACCTATAGTATCAGGTAGGGGTTGGGTAACAGAAAATATTTCTATCTGGTTAGAATGTACTCTCACACCAATGTTACAAACCTTCCCTAGAATTTTGAAAGATACTGCTACATTTCTGGCATCATTGGGTGTTTATTTACAAGAGAACAATGACATTTCTTATGTTTGTTACTCTAGATGTAAAGAATTTGTTCACTGTCATAGAAAATCAATATGGTATTACTGCCATAGAAGAAATACTGAACAAAAAGGTGAATATACATAGAGATGAAAATATACGGTTATGTTCCTTATTAAGGCTAGTATTGGAGAACAATGTTTTTCTTTGTCAAAGTATTATTGCCAGAGACAAGGTATAGCTATGGAGTGCTTGCGAACACATATGCTTACCTAGTCCTGGCATACTGTGAAGATATGGTGATATTTGAGGCAGCACATGATTGGAAAGACAAACTTCTTTTACAATAGATTTGTGGAAGATGTTCTCTTTTGTGGAGGGTACCACATCAGAATTAACATCCTTTAAGTATCTAGAGTCCACAATCAGCTTCTTCAGATTTTCATTGAATTATTCTAGTTCAGTTATTGAATACCTAGATGTTAGTATTAAGAAAGAAAATGGGGAGGTAGAGACCTCACTATACAGGAAGCCTTGTTGGACCAACAGCATGCTTAGATATGATAGCATGCACCCTAGACATATATTCCAACACATAGTCAAGGGACAAGACTGCAGAATATCCAGACACTGTATGAATGAAAATTCCTTTAAACATGAATTGGACTCTCTAAAGAATAATTTTCAAGCACGAGGTTATAGTAAAAATTTATTGAAAAAGGAAATGGACAACAGCAGTCTCTATAGAAAACAAAGTGCAAGACCAGCGGTAAAAAAAACTGCCTAATAAGGTAGATGCACAGGTTCAAAAAGCTAATGAAGGTTTGAAAATAAGTTTAACATACAGTAATGATTTAGGTGATATATGTAATATAATTAAAGACAACTGGAGAATTCTTTTAACAGATGAGAATATAACTAGAGTTGTAAGGAACACAGCCTAGATTTATTTTTAAAAGAAATAAAAATTTGAAAGATATTTTGTGTCAAGAACTTATGCATTTTAAAAATGCAGGCATTAAGAAGAAGGGAACTTTTCCATGCCTACATTTTAAAGCCTGTAAGCACATTCTACAGGGGAACTGTTTTATACACCTCAGGACCAACAAGAATTACTTGCACCTGTCACCCCTGGGATTCCGGATATTGGCTAAGGCTCTTGCCACCCTCATAGTGCCTTTTTTAGGCAAGGCTCAAATTCTAATCCTACCACCCTAGAAAACAAAAATGGGAAGAAACTAAGGGTAATGCTGCTCAATGCCAGAAGTCTAAATCTCAAAATGCACGCTCTCGAGGCCCTTCTCAGTATGGAGAACATCGATGTCTGTGCTGTGACTGAAACCTGGTTCAAGGCTCCTGAGAGCACCCCGGCACTATCAGGTTTTACCTCATATCATGCGTTCTGGCCCCAAAACCCAGACCACACCACAAAAGGAGGGGGTGTATCCATATTCATCAAGGATACCCACACCTCCAGGTTGGTGGCAGCGCATGAAGCATCGGAAACCATCCAGGTGCAATTAACCATAGGCAAAACTGCTCTACAATTTGTAGCATGCTACAGGCCACCCTCTCAAACTCAGGAACCCCACACAGCCTTCCTGAAGACACTGGAGGGTATAAATGTATCTCCAAACACCATTATATTGGGTGACTTCAACTACCCGAATATAGACTGGGAACATTACTCAAGCCCCAACTTTCTAGCCCAAAGGTTCCTGGAGTTCATAAATTCAAATGCCATGGAACAACTAGTCACCGTTCCCACAAGAGGAGAAAATATACTAGATCTCATCATCACAAACATGGGGACAAAATGCTCCACACCGGAAGTATATCTCTCATTGGTGAGATCAGATCACAAACTTATCTCACTAGAAATCCACATCCCGCCCCCACCCCAAACAAAAAAGACCACAGTGAAGAACTTCTCTAAAGCAAACTTCACACTACTCAAGACTGGTGTGGTATCCTTCAAGGCCCCCGAGCCAGTGGAAACCACAACCCAAGCTGCGGAAGCCCTTACAAATGCCTTCTATGAACACCTCCAGGACTGCATGGATCAGGCAATCCCTAATAAAACCAAGACTCTTTCCACCAAGGGCAAACGTCCAGTCTGGTGGACCCCAGCCATAAACAAACTTTACAATAAGAGGAGAAAGCTGTTACATGATAGAGCAAAATCCATAAAAGAGAAGACACCCTTGATCATTATTAGTAAAAATACGAGCACTCATAAAATCATCCAAGGCCAAATTTGAGAGAAAAATTGCAATAGATTCAAAAGACAATCATAAGGCCTTCTTCAGCTATGTTAGAAACCTGGGTGGAAACTCCCAGATATGCGCAGAATTAGTCCAAAATGATACAAAAATCACTGAACCCACAGACATTGCCAACATACTGGCAGACAGGTTCAGTGCAAACTTCACCCTCTCCCCAAAGGAGAGATAACTATCCCAGCGGAGTGTAGCCTCCCAGACATCTCTAATGCGCAGGTGAAAGCTGCTCTCTCTAAAGCTAAAAACACAGCATCAATGGGACCGGATGGTGTCCCCGGCTGTGTGCTACACGAACTCAACGAGGAACTAAACCCGCATATAAGGCAGCTGTTTAATCTTAGCCTTACCACAGGATACGTGCCCAAGGAGTGGCGTACGGCAACTGTGGTCCCACTCCACAAAGGCGGTACCTCTACGGACCCTGGGAATTACCTCCCCATAAGCTTAACAAGCCTGGTCTGCAAAGCTATGGAGAGGATCATAATGGAACTCATAAACAAAGACATAGGGGACTTGCAGACATTGGACCCGACCCAGTTTGGCTTTGTCAAGGGCAGATCATGCCTTTTGAACTTGGTCGACTTCTTCGAAACAGTCACCAAGGCCATTGATGAGGGAAAGGCAGTCCATACAGCCTACCTTGACCTTGCAAAAGCTTTCGATGCAATACCCCACTCGGGTATTATAGAGAAACTTACCAGTTTAAATGTAAACCCATATGTCACAAGATGGGTTGCAAACTGGCTAAAGGACAGAACCCACAGGGTTAGAGTTGCTGGCGCCATGTCAGACTCCAAGCCGGTCACAAGTGGGGTCCCGCAGGGCTCAGTCCTTGGCCCCCTGTTGTTCGGTATCTACTTCTCAGAAGTACAGGCAAACATAGGAGGACTATGGCTGACAAAGTTTGCAGATGACTGCAAACTCGGCGCCATAGTGGAAAGTACATCGGACACAGATATCCTTCAGAGGGGTCTCACGGAAACTGATAACTGGTGCCAGAGCCATGGCCTGAAGTTAAATGCCAAAAAATGTATAGTCATACCCTTCGGGAAAAACAAGATAACCCCAAGCTACCATATAGGTGGCAATCCATTAAGCACAGAAGAGGTTATCAGGGACCTGGGGACCCAGGTTGACAGTGGCCTTTCTTTTGACACTCACATTGCTAAAGTGGTTAGAAAGATCTTCTACATTGCCCACCTGATCATGAAGGGATTCACATCCAGATCAAGTGAGGTCATTGTTCCCCTGTACTCTTCACTTATCAGACCAATGATCGAGTACAATGCCCCATTCGGGATGCATCTCACCCGACACCTGCAGCAATTGGAGAGACCCCAAAAGTTCCTCACCAAAAGGATAAAGGGACTCCAAAATCTGTCATATGCTGCCAGACTGAAGAAACTCCAGCTCTATTCAGTCGCATACCGCCTGCTCAGAGGTGACCTGTGCCTGACATACAAGGCCATGTCCAACCCGGAATTAATGGACATGCTCCACCTCAAAAAATCCAAATCTACCAGATCCACTAGAGCAAGCGACTTAAACCTTAGCATGGATATAAATAGGATATGCTGGAGGGATAGATTTGTCACCCAGAGACTCCCTATGCTGTGGAATAACATCCCAGTCCATGTGAGGCAGAGCACCTCGATGGCTCTGTTCAAGAGAAATCTTGACCGGTGGATGGGAGATCATAGGTTTACCCCGGGAATCATCTCAGTGTCACTGCTGGACAGAGGCACAACAAACTAATGGGCACAGTATTTTTTAACATAAGGGGTGGCGTAAGCCACAAAACTTTGGGCTAGGCTTATAAATGCCTTAGGGCAGATAGCCTAGTATAAACCTATGAACCTATGAACCTATGCTGACTGTAACACACACAATGCTGTCTATATTGCGAACTGTCAACAGTGTACTGCATATTATGTAGGAAAACCAAATTGCAGACTTAAAGATAGAATTTTTAAGCATCTTTCAGATATAAGGTTAGAACACAATGCACTGTACAAGCGTATAGAATTGCATAGTGATCGTGTATTTGCCTTTTATGGTTACATATGTTGTAAACAGAAGTCAAAGAATGGGTGACTTGTATAATGAAACTGAATACAAAGAGATGCAATGGATTCTTACACTGGGAGCTGACAAAGCCCCAGGATTAAATGATGTTGTCCCTTTAAAACCAGCTCTAGCAAAAAGGAGGGTAAACTATTGATTTTCATTGGCTGTCTTGTACTATATTAGATACTATGTTTTTACTAGTGTTTTATCTGATGAAGGGATTTACCCGAAAGTGCTTATGATACTGCTTTTATTGTTTTAATAAAGTGAAGTTGCTTCATACACAGTATGGCAGTACTTGTCTTACTTTTGGATTTGCAATAATAATATGTCCTTTACCATGGCTTAACTGCAAAGTGGTTTGACACTTTTTTTTTCATGGTTGCTGTAATATAATTGATCAGTGTAGGGTTTATCTTATACATTTTAAGCACTCTTATTCACAAATGTGGGATACTGTCAAATTACTTTTTTGAAGTCTATCCATGCCATACTTAGATTCTTCCCTTTTTTACAGTACCCGATATGACTTTATTTAACAATAAATGATCCTTTGTTTTATGACATTCTATTATTACCCTTTTGTTCTACTGCCATGATTCCGTTCTCTTCTAAATTAGTATAAACTCTGTCGGCATCAATTTCAGTGTATAGTTTATCAGTCATTGGAAGGCAATTTATTGGTCTACAGATTTTAGGACAGCTTGTAGGTTTGCTCTTAAGTAGGAGTAATGTTTTTTCCTGTTGTTGACCATACTGGTATCTGTTCAGGGTTCGCATATAAACAGTTCTTACTTGTGGCTAAATCTTCATGTAAAGATGTTAATACTTCATCTGGGCCTAGGGTTTTCCATTTAGGAGCGTTTCTTAACTTTGTTTCAGTCTCTCTGGCTGTTACTTCATCCCATTTCATATCTTATACACTTGAACTTCTTATTCCTTCTTTTACTTCTTCTATCCATTTAGCATCATTGTTATGTTCCACAAGATCTTCATAGATATTTCTCCAAAATTTATCTATTTCTTTTTTTTTTTTTTTTTTTTTTTTTTAGTTTTGTTTAGATTCCTTTTGCCTTGTTTCCAAAAAATTCTTTATAAAACTTTTTTGGGTTTTCAATAAATTGCTTATTTTTTAGTTTTCCTTTACATACATATATCTTCAAAGTTTTTCTGCCCATGCTGATATTTTTCGTTTATTATTTACGATAATGCACAATAGATCTAATCTGTTCTGATACTACACATTGCTTTTATCACGTCTATCTTTCAGAGTATTTTTTTATCTGTTCCCTCTTCTAGCAGTGACAGTTCTTGTCTTAATTGCATTATAGTTTTCTCCATTTGATACTGCCATGAAGGCATTTGATTTCTTCCCTTCCTTTCCCTTACTACCCTGAGATTTTGTGGTAAGACCTTTATCCGCTATTAAATTAGCGGCACAGTAATATATCCTATTTACTTCTGTTATATTGCATGAATCTATGGACAGTCATAAAAACCTAACCTTTTGGGGTTTGACTTTCTGTAGTCCTATTTCTTTTATTGATCTTAATATGTCTGCCCATGTCTTATAAATCAAGCAACTCTTCTCCTCTTGCATCATTTTCTTCTAAACCAAGGGCACATTAGTTGTTCTCCATTTCTTGTGGGCATTCTAAAGAAAGTTCCAAAGTATCTTCCTGTGCCACATTCTTTTCAGTTTTATCCTGTGTCATCCGTTGCTCTTTCATATGGGAACTCACTGGCATATCACTTTACAACACTGACTGCGTCAGAGTTGCCATAGTTTCCTGTTCCTTCCCTTGCTGTCCAACTCCAACTGAACATTTGTACTGGTTTCCTATGGAAGGCTCCAAAGTATCTTCATATGGCAAATAATCAGATGTTTCCTGCTCCACTGATTTCTCCTTAATTTGGGGATCCATTGCTCTATCCTGCTGTGATGTTATCAGAGTTAGATTTTCTACACTAAATCCTTCACTTCGCAGGTAATCCATAACCTCAGTTTCTATTTCTTTAACTTCTTCATTACTAATCCTCTTCTCCTTTTCCTGTTTGTTTTCTTATTTTTTTGTATTGTAAAATTTTTCTAGGTCTGGATAACTTTGCTTGTTATTATCCTTAAGGTTCCCCATCAAAAATACTACTCTTTCCTTATTTTTTGAACATCTCTCAGCTTCATTATCCCTTTCCACTTTGAATTATAACTTTCTGTTTGTGTTATGTATCTCGGCCCTAAAATATCCCTTCAAATCAAGTAATCTTAAGTCAACTTGTCCTATCGGAAGGGTCAGCTTATCCCACTTGACCCTTACCCTCTTTCCCTCCCAAATAAATTTCTTCAACTCTTTATTAATTATTAATTATTGTCCACAACTTCTCCACTGGTTGATAGAAAATATGCCTGACCTTTATATAAAACTGAAGGGACTAAAAAATGTTCAGTTTGTATTTTGCTATCTATATACATAAATAAGAGCTATCAGTTTCTCAGTGTTTGCATTATCTTTTGTATAGTTTATTCCCACATATCCTTTGCTACCATAGCATAATCCTTTTAATCCATACAACTAAATACTTCATCTTATTGTGTTCCCATAAATATGGATATTGCTGAAGCAATTCATGTGTTGCTACATAGTTTACAGCTATAGCCTTTGTTTTATCTTCATTAATTTTATACTTGAAAAGACTTGACCATCTCCGTGTTCCACAACACTGAGATATCCTTTTCTAGCTTTATCAGATACAGGATAATATCATCTGCAAATAACACCAACTTTTCTTGATTACCATACTAGTTATATCCTTTTTCTGAGTCTCTTATTTTTTTGACAATGGCTTTAAATATAAAGCAATTGATGAAGGGGAAAGAGGACTCCCTTGCCTGTTTCATCTGTTCAGACACAACTTGAAAGAGAGGAAACCTCACACTTTAATTTCTGCCTTTAATTCCTCATATATCCTCTTAATTAACATTATTATTGTATCGTGGAATGCAAAGCCTTCCATTGCCCTACTCATAAAATCCAAGCTTACTGTGTTGAATGCTTTCTCTTCATTAAGACCCACCAACAACAGCAGTATTTTCTTAGTGTGCATCCCTCTGGATCATCATTGTTCTATTATTGTTGTCAAACATTTTCTTCCCCCTCAACAAGCCACATTGATCATATCTATCAATTCTGGCAACACCGTTGCCATTCTGTTAGTTATTATAGACATAAACACTTCATAATCCATTGTTTAAAATTGAAATGGGCCTATATGAAGCTGGGTTTCATAGATCTTTGCTGTCTTTAGGTATTTTAGTCACCACAGCTTTCTTCCTGGATGTTGATGCTTCCCCTCCTTAAATATTGTTAAACAAAACCTTCCAGATCTTTAGCACTTTCTTCACTCCTAGCTTCAAACTTCTACAAGAATATCATCTATGCCTGGTGACTTTCCTGTAGATTTATTATAATTTACAGTTTTTATCTCATCTCCTCCTATATTAACTGTTATTTGTTGAGTGTCATCTACCTCTAACCTTGGCATACATACTTAAGGCTTCCATAAATATTTCCTTTTGTGTTCTTTCTTCATTTCTACATTTCTCTACTTTATATACAAATTTGCAAACATTTTTCAAAATATCTCTAATACTACAGGATCTCTTGATATCTTTCTTGTTATAGGCTCCCTAAGTTGGGCAACACCCATTTTGTACTTCCTGTTGTATACGTCATTGTGCTACAAGTTTTTGTGCTCTTGAGTAATTATCAAAAAATAGTTGATTTAACAGTATCTTCCTAAACTCATTCATATTAACCAGTTACTCACATACTTTATTTTTAGCTTTCTGCAGTTGCACCTCTTCTTCTATAAGATTCCCCTTATTATGCCATCCCCTCTAAATAATTAATGTTACTTCTTAACCATGTCTCTTTATTTTACTTCTACCCTATTTTAAACTCCACTTTCAATTTATCCCACTCACTAGCTATAACTTCTGAAGATATTTCTACTTTTTCATAATGCTTCTTGAATAACTTCCATTACCCATTCCTTAAATTCTTCTCTTTTTAACAGGTATGTGGTGAACAGTCATCATCTCATTTTTACTTCATTATCCAGCATTTTTATTTTAGTTGTTATTGGCAAATGATCTGAAATTGTTATTGGATGCATATTGAAGCTTTCAATTTAATGCACATGTTCCTGATAAATATTATTTCTGTCTAGTGTAGCCCAGCTTAGTTCCATGGGGAACAATATGTAAACTATGAGTTCCTACTACTGAATTCACATCTTCCTTGCCAAATATTTTCATAAAGTTCTTAAGAAAGCTACCCTCTTATGTTAACTTTTTCCTTCTATGTCCCCAGATACATCTTCACTTTTGGAAATCAAATTCCAGTGCCCACTTATAAGTAATATTCCCTGTTGAAAGCTGACTATTTCTCCCAAAAGTGTCTTAAGCTTCATAATTGCAGTTTTAGGTGGAATATAAATACATATCAGCATAGTCCTACTCCCTTGTCAGTAGCCCCTTAGTACAACAAATCTACCATTATTATCTTTTTTCCTCTTCTATCACTATTGGAGCTCCTCTAGCAATTAGTACAAGTACTCATTTCCTTTGTCTGTTATATTCTGCTGAATATCCATCCTGAAATCCTTTATCATATTCATCTGGTCACTTCTTTCCAAATGTGTCCCTGTAGCATTACTATTTGCACTCAGCATTTCTTAATATAATTCAATAGTCTTACCCTTTTGTATATACTTGTGAGGCCACTCACATTCCAAAATAATATTGATAATGTAGCTATTATGCTAAGAAGTCATTATTGCCATCTATGTGGCAGCTTTTTAAAATGTCTATTTCCAGCATTTGTGTTAAATGCACCCATTAATATTAATTAGGCAGACTGATCTTTTATACAGTTGTTTCTTGTCATCTCCATTAATGTCACATTTTACAAGAATTTTTCTTATTATGAAAACCCTGAAACAAAGAAAATAAACTTGCCCCCAGAATCTTTTAATTTAAAACAAATGCACATAACTATGTACATCTTCAAATAATGAAGTTTAACCCTCCTGATAGGAACAATTGTCACAAACTGACAGCTGCACCCACAGCCATTACCCAACCTAAAATTCAGGTTATCCAGCCTAAGCATGTTGCACCCTATGCTCCTAGTTATATTATTTGCTCTCTGTTCTTGATTTATCTTTATTCACATTCTAGATGTGAAAAATGGCTTGTATGCTTTCAGAAAACATTAACTTTTAGCCTTAAGAAAAAGTGCACTGGCTATCTTTAAATAAAGCTACATTGTATACACTGTTCTAGCAAATTCATTTAAGTATTTAGGTACAAGAAAAGATGCTAGCTCTTATTCCCTTCCAGTAATTTAAAACTTTATTTTTTATTAAGCTGCTTGCCTTTGTACCTTTTCAGTTTTACAGTTCCCAAAGCAAACAATATCTAGTATTCTCAATATTTACTGCCCTGTAGTCAGCTTCTCTATGGGAACATAAGACTAGAATGAATTTATGTAGGTTAAAAACCCTTCTGACTCATCCGTACTAACCTTACACAACAAAACAATGTTTTAAACAAAACTACCACAGAATTTGATCTCTGTGAAAAAAATGACTACCATATAAATACATTTTCTCCCAATAAGCCATCACCAGACTGGTAAAATTAGGTGCCATGGTGGCTGTCATGTCCACCCTGATAAGTGATGACAATACTGTTTGTTAAATGAATAAAACTGTTACATTTCCATACAAAATCGATGAATTACCCTAAAAATCTGAAGTCCTATACCAAATACTAATCTTGCAGACCTTTGGTCTGGTTCCTTGTCCGTTTAGACAGATGGCCAGTCTTGATGTTCTTGGTCCTGTTTTATTTCAGATCTTGGTTTCTTTATTGAGATTTGGAGTTTGTCCAATGACCTTGAAAGAGGCCTTTGTTATCCCTGCTCTAAATGTCTTTGTTCTAAAGTAACCTTCTGTGGACTTTGATCTCTTTAGCAATTATTGTCCAATCTGAAATAATCCTCTATAAGCAATTTGAAACTCACTTTGTAGTCACTGGGCTCATATATTCCTCTTACTCTAGATTTTGGACTCCCCATAGAACAGAGACAGTTCTCAATCAAAAAATTAATGATCTGATAATGGTAGAGGCAAATGATAGCATCCGGTATTGGTCATCTGAGATTGTTCTGTTGCATTTGTCACTGTTGAACACAACATTTTGAACATATATGAACATACTGTAGAATCTTTTTTATAATACTAGCGTGGTTCTAGCTGTACTCTGTTTGTTCTGGAATGAACTCTCCTTCATTATATTCCTTTGATTATGCAGTACCTCAGGGTTCCATATTAAGCTCTTTATTATTTAAGATTAATATGCTTCAATTTGGAGATTGTAATAGGGAAGGGAGTTTTGTACCATAATTATGCTGATGACATCCAGATTTACCATTCCTTTCCACAGGATGATATGACAAATATGTATTCTCCAGCTGATCTATAAGCTGTACTTGACTTACCCTTAATCAGTTTAAACACCTATAAATCTGAAGCCATGACACTTGATGTTACCTTGCGGGGCACTTCCACCCCATTATTCTCCAAGTTATCTTACATAGTGACAATAAGCTTGAGTTTGTTATTAAGGTGTGTAATCTAAGTAACTTTGGACTGCAAGTTGACACTTCAGGACCACAAGTCTGGCATTGTGAAATCTTCATGTTTTCACATGCAAAATATCTTAAGGATTAAGTGGCTTTGTTCCCAGGCTGAACTCTCAGTGGTTGCTCATTCCATGGTCTCTTTTAGGCTAGTCTGTTCTAATGTTCTGCACCTGGGATTGCTTAAAAATGACATTGATCTTTACAAATGGTTCTGAATTCTACTGCCAGGTTACTAACTGGTAAATCTCATTCCCAGCATATTATACCTTGATTTGCAGCGCCTAGACTGGCTTCCAGTTTGTTACAGGATAATTTATAACAGTTTGGTGTTAACATATGTGTCCATTTTATAATGTGTCTCTCTTACCTGATGAAGCTCTTGGTGTCGTATTGTTATTGCTTAACTCTTAGTTAAGGTGCAGGAAAAAGGTCCATTATGCAATCTGGCTCACTTCTGTTCTAAGGATAAGTGCCAGGTCCTATGTGCTTGACCCTCATCAAGTGGAGAGCAAAGAAAAAATGTCATATTTTTTTTTTAAATAGAAACTATAGTAAGTTGCTATAACCTGAGACCAGACATGAAGTACCGAAGTAAGCACTTCACTTCTGACCACAAAAGCAATATCATAATTCATTTCCATACTGGTATAAAAATAAATGATGGTACTGCAGCTGCAACCCCGAACATCTTCAGTCCAGGGTAGCTGCCCCCTTACCTACCCCCCACTCTAGATATGCTTTTCATATTGTCCTACTTGAGCTTTGCACTCAGCTGCTGCTAGTGTTTCCACATGTGCACTTTGATACTTCTAGTGTTGGTTAATTTACCTTTCAGGCTCCTTAGCTGTGAAACTGTTGCCATGGTGGCTTTGACAGGGCTCTGCTTTCAGAGTCTTCTGAAAATCACTCAAAACTTATCTTTTTGAAAAAGTCTGACAGTGTGGCATGACTTCAATGTATTTTATTCTTTATCTGTTCAGTGACTGCATTATTTACTGGTGCTTTTATTTGTTTTAAGTGGTTACCCTACTGGTGGAAGCTTCAGTTGCCAGAGGTTCAACCTGCTGATGAGTGAAGTTCCTCTACAGGAAATCACTGTCACTGAGTTCTGCCATCAGAGATGCCCTTTTCTGGTGAATGTCCCCCTTTGATTTGGTGCAACCTTCGAGTTTGTATATATAAGTTTGGGGGGTGCAGGGGCTTGCTCTCTTCATGTGGGAGTGCAAGGGACCTTGCCCCCTGTAAAAAAGCACTTAATGTTTTTTCAGTCGTCTTTTTTTTTTTTTTTTTTTTTTTTTTTTTTGTGAACCAGTTTGGGATTCTGATGGTCAGTGCATTCAGTTCTGTCTATTCAATGTATAGGCATTTTCTGCATTTTCCTTTTATTTATTTCTAGCTTCGTAAGTGGTAATTTGTGATAAAACAGCTTAAGTTTAAGCTGAAGCTGAAACAAACTCTGAGACTGTCAAAAGTAGGGTCAGGCCATTTTTTATTTTAATGTCCACCCAAATATTTATTCCTTCTCGAAAACATGCAACATGCAGTACTATTAATGTGATGTGTGGTTTAATGCCTGCATATATACAGCTGTAGCCATCTGTCTCACTCCAATTTTCTGCACCAGATAATCTGGTGCTCACCGAGGATGTGGCAGGTAAAATGTAAACTTGCATTCAGTTCCATGCAAATAAAAAAAATGTACCCACTTGAATTTTGCTCAGCCCCACACACAACTGAATATTAAGCACTTGGAGCAGTAACTGAACCTAGGTACCTGGTGTCGGACAGGAACGTCTTAACTAGGCCAAATGCAACGAATGTATTTGTAAACTAATTTTTAGAGATTCTTGAAGATAAACATTTTATCTGTTAGAGACACCGGCATGTATATACCTTCCATATGCAAAACGCCTGTCCTTGTGATGGTCACCAAATGTATCCCAGAGCCGCAGAGAAACACTTACTTCATCAACCACGTCACGTGAGCGTTCAAGGACCTAGAAATAAAGGTGTAAGTTTAGAACGGGTCATTAAAACCATAATTTGAAGACAAAGCAAGTTTAATTTACGCTGACACACAACAATGTATAATCAAATGGTTTATTCCATAAAGCCAACCTCTTTTACTTTTGACACATTAAGTATCAAAAGTGATACTTGAGTACATCTGTTTCCCCTATTTTCTTGTAAGTGCAAGACTGTATTTTAGAGATCATGTCTAAAGGCCCAAAACAACCATTGCTTTTTTGTGTAAAAAAATGTTTGCATGAATCATTATGCAGGTGAACACTTTTTATACAAAAGAAAAAAAGCAAGCTTGATTCGCACCCATACATTAAAAATTAATTTTTAAAATATTGCTTCCAAACATGGAAGACCAAATGTAGTAAGCCATGTTTATGGCACTAATATTCATAGGATGGCAGGAAGTGTTTATGTCCATACCTCTCAACCTCTTAAAGCAAGAAATCTGGACAAAGCCATAAGTAAAAATGGGACAAAGGCCCAAAAATAGGGACAATTTTTAAATATTGCTCTCACAAACTTGCCAGAATAACAGGTTTTACATTAGCATGCATTTTCTGAAGGGTATGAAGTCTGAAACTCAAATGTCTGTCTTTTTTTTTACTTCAGTCTTTAATGAGTTGCCACTAATGTGCCAGAAAAAAACACAATTTTATGAAAAATAGACCAAAAATATGAGCAAAATCTGGACATTGTGTGAAAAACTGTGCAGTTGGGAGGTATGGTTACATCACTCCAAATTCCAGATCTAATACTGCTGGAATAGCATAGATAAGTAATTATAAATTAGTAATATAATCTCCAAACTATTAAATCAACAGTATGGCAGAACACTATATTATTAGTTTTCTGCCAAACTGTTAATTTAACAGTTTGGCAATTACATCACTAATTTATAATTACTTGCCTACGCTAATACAGCAGTATTACAACTGGAACCTGGAATGACAAAACCGCTCCCTGCCCTTTTACGGACAAATGCAGTAAGCACAACTTACTACATTTAGTCTTCTGTGTTCGGAAGGAATATTTAAAAATTTATGTTTTAAAGTCTTTAAAATGCACTCTTATTTTAACACAAAGTTTTTGCAAGCATAAATATTCATGCAAACAGGTTTTTATTTGAAGAGAAAATGTTTTTCCCCTTTAGATACGAGCTTTAAAATTTATAGAAGGCAATAAAAAGTGCAGTACTGAAAGGCACTAACTATTGCATTAAATGATTGAATTATATAGACTCCTTCTGATGTGTTCCTTGCTTATTGGGTTCTATCTGCCGATCGCTTCCTGTCCGTGCCAGAAATCAAAGCAGTTGTGTTGGGAGTGTAACAAGTTGTAGAGGAAGACCTATATGCATTTAAATTTGTGCACATTCTATTTCATTTTTTTTAACTATTTAACACACACAATATTCATTCAGTTGGCCAACAGATACAATGTCTTTCGGCTTTTCCCAGTTAGGGTTACCACAGCAGATCACCGGTCCACAGATTGATTGGCAGGGGTGTTTTTTACAGTGTCGAGTTGGCAGCCCAGCACCCAGCCTTCGCAGAAGGCACATGCACACTCAGACGCACCTACCTGCATGTCTTTAAAGATTCACTCATCTGCAGGGAGGACATCCAGACTCCGCACAGAAGGTGAGAATCTAACTGGAGAACCTCTTGCTGTGAGACAACAACGCTAACCACTGCGGCACCAACCAGTTGACCAACAGATCATAGCATAAAAACAATCCCATAATCTCCACAGCAATCTGTCATTAAAATTTAGAAACGATGAACAAGAATAAAGACACATTGAGACAGCATGTAATATAAAAAAAGAAACTCTAAACTGATTTAGGCTACATACAAGAAATGAATATTGATGCATTTTAACATTTCATAGTCCGAGTCCTTTTGGAGGGTACTGCACAGCTGATTATAAAATATAAGTTGTTGGCAATATCTTTGGAAAGCCTCTTCCACTACCAAAAATGATGGCTTACATTGTGGTTAGAATATTCAAAAGCAATTTCCTTTCTTGGGCTGATAGCAGGAGGTCCTGCAGCATACGTTTCAACATCCAGAGCTTAAAATCTTGTATAGAAGGGATTAACTTCCTGATAGTAATGGAGGCAGCACAGTGTGCTTTGGTCCTGACCCTGTTTATCTGATATCTGCTACAAAGTACGTGAAGGTGGTCTAAACTTGCAGCCTCACACTTCCAACATTTACGATCCACGTCCCCCTCTGTGTTTTCTGTGCAGATGCTAGATGCCAACAATTATTATTTTTTTAAATGTGTGAAATAGGCTACGTGGGATGAACACCAATCCTGACTCATTATTAATGTTTGGAGCAATTTCTCAGGATCAATTGACTTCATGATGAACCTTCCTAATGCAACTTGTCACATTCAAACCGCCATAGCACCTTGTACAATATAGAAATAAAATGTGGTTTGCTGCCCAGCTGCCAAGGGTCCCTATCAGTCAGCTTCTCTAATGCTTCTGAAGCTTCTAATACCCCCCCCCCCCTTACGCTTAGGCTAGTTAGTTGCAAGTATTGCCACCACTGGACATCTTTGCCATGGCATCTTAGTTTACATTCTGAAAGGTATGGGACCACAGTCTTTGGTAGAGTATAAGTCCAGCCAGGACATAAAAAAATCCCATTTCACTGAATTTTTAAAGTAGAATAGCTATCCCTCAATTTATAAGATCATAATAGTTTACTAGGCCAATGGCCCCAGGGGCCCTTACAAGCCTAGCCAAGTTCAACCTCTGTTCCCAAGGGTGTCTGGTTCAAGAAGACACTAAAATCAGAACCTATTGCCCCTGCCAAGAGGGACACAGGTGGAACCCCTGGGGGTGAATTTCCAGTTACCTATCCAATCATCCAAATTATACTTAAATAGTGCCAATGAGGGGCTTTGTTTAACATGAATAGGAAGCTTGTTCCAAAAGTGGGACAACCTCTGAGACAAATCTGTCCCTCCAGCAAGTTCTGCTTTTTAATGCCCAGATCCTATCCAATACAGATTGTGAAGCCTTAAAGAAGACCTGCATTGCTAACGACCAAATAATTTATTTTCTGTGCCACCTAGATCCCAAATTTTCCTGCACTCAATTAGGTGGGCTTTTACTGGAGCTGCAAAAGATTAAACTCTGAAATAACCCAACCTGGTTTACTTGAGGACCTCGCTTGGACAAAAAGTACAATCTCTGCATACCTAGGCAAGTCCAGCATACTTAGCCACCCTTATTTTTTGGAGGCTATCAGTTTCTTTCTCACCAACCTAGGATATTTGTTGTCCCAGATAAAGCCCATCAACACTTTCTGCATTTTAAAAGTCAGGGTGTGGTTATCTAGCAAGGGAATGTACCTGTCTACAAGCAAGTATTTAGGAAGGAGGCACACATGTACTGCAGCAATTTTAGCCATAAAAAGGAGTTTTAATCTGGACCAGGAGTTGATTTTGTTTTGGCTTGACAATGGAACTGGCTTGAGGTTTACAGCCTTCACATCACTGAAGTTTTGTGAGAATATGATTACTAGATATATCTGTAAGGGCATAGTTTAGTCTTAGTCAAGTGAACTTTTCTTTCAAATTACTAGCCACTATTAGTTAGGGGAAACAGCACTGTTTTATTCCAGTTGACAGAGAGATCTGGAAATTTTAGTAAATGCTTCAGGCATTTCCAGAATTATGGATAGATGTATCTGTGTATTGGCCAGTCACAACACATAATCATCAGTAAACCAGGTGTCAGTATAGGTGTGACCATTCTGAAGAGAAATACTCCAATGTATGCAGTTTTGATGTGAAGGCTCAGTCATTCCATTGCTAAGATAGAGAGATGGTGATAGCAGGCAGTTTTGTCCCAAAATATTCGAGTCAACCACATATAACTCACTGCAGTATCAAAACATTGTTAAAAATCAATAGAAAGTGCTACTATGGGTAGCAAATAACTAGATAAATAAATGAAGACAAGAAATATACTGTAACAGCATTCTGAGCAATGGTAAACACAACCCTAACAAGTTCTGGTCGACCATTAATGAAATCATACATCCCGGCCAAAAACTCACCCCTAACCTCTCTTCCAGTGACGCACCATTTGAAACTGCAGTAGAATTCAGCTCTTATTTCATAGATAGTATAGTATCTCTAACCAAAGATTTCCCAACATCTAATCCTGACCTTGCCCAACAGCCACATATCACCACATTCACTTTTACCTTCAGGGCTGTGCAAGATTTGCCCACATCCTACATAAAACTACTCTTAAGCTCAAGCCATGTTTTACTTGAGCTGATTATCTTCCAAGCAAGTCCCTTAAAGTGTCTCCCAATAGCATCACCTATCCCGTCTCAATCCTTATATAAAGGTCAGTCTAGGAATCGCAAGTTCCCTCTCTCTGGAAAAAAATCGCACATTATTCCTCTGTAATGGAGGAAATTCGACAGTCATCGCTATCTCCTGCAGGAAGAACTCCTATCACCCACACTCCAAGGCTTCTGTCCCTCCCATAGTATTAACACTACACTTCTAACCTTTATAGATACTGTCAATTAAGCTAGAAAGTATCCTTATTTTTAGACTTTTCTAAACCCTTCAACACAGTTTCTCACAGCAAATTTCTACTTCAGATGTCTATCTCAGCCCACACTTCTATGGCTCAAAAGCTACTTGTCCAACAGGTATCTGTCAGTTAATTGACACTTCACCCTTTCTTCACACCTCCCATTCAGCACCAGTGTGCCACAAGGCTCTATCTTTGCTCCCCTCCTCTTTAACATTCTTACCAACACCCTCCACACAACAGACCTCCCTAATACAATACACAGATGACTCCACACTCGTATTCACATCAGACAACCTGGAACATCTCCAAAAAATGACCCGGAAAGCTTTATCAATATCAGCCTCTGAAACATAGCTTTATAACACAGACACAACTCATCTTCCATCCAAAAAACCCTCAAATCCCTGTTTCATGAAAAAAATTCAAATCCGCTCGCTTAATAACGCAACCATTGAAGTCACTTCTCATAGCAAATTATTAGGGATGATAGTGGATGGCAATCTTAAATTCAACCTACATATCCAAAGTTGCATACAAAATCACCAAAAACTAGTGATGCTTTATAGAACCAAAAACTTTTTCACCAATGTAATTAAAACTACACTTGCCACTACTTACCTCCTTCCCTCACCACTTTATGGCATTCCTATCCCTCCTAACCTTCAGGAATCATAAAATGCAAAACTTGAACAATGCTATAATAAAGTGGCTAAATTTTCATCAAATGCCCCTTTCAGAACCCACCACTGTACAGCACTAAAGCCTAAATTGGATAGAACTACCCAATCAACTAACATATATACAGCCTTTTACCACCTATAAAATTATCCCTCATCCATCTGCTTGTCCAGCACTAAATGGCATTCACCAAAACCATGTTCCCACTCGGTCATTACAATCTAATGACTAAAAACTTCCCTCTATACACAAACATATTAAATCTACTGTCCATGGTCCTGTACTCGTATAATGTTGCTAAGGCCTGGAACTCCTTACCTGTATCCATCAGGTCAATAGCTTTCCTCCAGTCCTTTAAAACCATTCTGAGAGACTTTCTAGCCAAAAATCTGTCTCTGTTCTTACTAAACCAAAGGAGATACTATATGCCTACATATGAACAAGTGCCTGTTCATACCTTGCCCCTTCTTTGTCTTCCTTACTTCAAAAATTTCTTTCCCCTAACTCATTACTTAAATATGCCATAACCATATTTATTTTCTCCCACTTCGTATTGCAATTCCTGTTTGTATTATACTAACATACCTTTAATTTCTATAATCTTTCTTTCTTGGTAATCAAATGTCAAGCAGAGTGTTTGTTTGTTTATTAATTAATTAATTAATTTATTTATTATCAGTCTGTTGCATATTAAAGAAAACGTCATAAAAGCTGTGGTATCCCTTGCTACTTTGGAATAAAACCCTGCTGTTTTTCTTTTATTAGCAGATGAATAGCTTTACTTAACCTTGAAGATAGAATCTTAGCTAAATGTTTTAAGTTAATTGGACATCAGGGAGATTGACCTATAGTTCTTTGGAGGTTTTTAGGTCTTTCCCTTTCTTGGGAAATGTAATTACACTTGGAATTCTGGCCTGCAATGGTAGGGTTACTGCTGCTCTTAGCATTGAACAACACCAACAAGACTTATGTTAATGCCTCACATAGGCCCTTGTATATTTCCACATTCAACCTATCAAGGCTGGGAGCTGTACAAGATTTCAGCTCTGCAATTACTAGCTTGATTTTCCACAGAGGATATCGTGGCATCTAACTTGTCCTAAGTTACAGCTTCAAGCTTTGGCAAGGCTATTTTTGCCCTGAAATTAAATTTAGGGGCCAAGGGAGCTACTTGTAAAATTGGGTCATGACCTTTATTCATCCCTTGAGCAGATTTTCACTGTCCCTGACTGTCCCTTAATTCTAAAAATAGCATGAGTTTGTTTTCTGTCCCACAGCCTCAAGGCAGGAAGCTTCTGATAACAAATCTGTCTAGCCCAGTACAGTTCTCCTTTATAAGCCCCTATTTTTGATGATTTATGGCAAAGCTACTACTACTAGCCTTCCTTTTTAATCTCAGGATTTCCTGGCATAGTTGAGTGTCCCTACATCGTGACTGGGAATAAAATGTGATGGCAATGGCTATGGGGTAATGGGGTAATTTCCACTCTCCTTTACCCTTACTTTGCAACTGGATAGTGAAAGCTAGTAACTTCAATTTAAATATTTCCCACATGCTCATAACCTGCTCTTGAACTGTGAATTCCTACCAAAACTCCCCAGACCAAGCCTTCAACTTTGCTAATAACACAGGGTTTTTCAGTAACAATGGATTAGCTTGAGGACGGATGTTATCCTTATATTTCATAACTACCATTTGAGTAGGTAATGGAGATTATCTCCACCACCTACATCTCTTCTAACAGATGTTGACTTAACAGGAAAAAGTCCAGTCTACTGCCTAAACCTGTTTTGAGTGTAACAAATGGAATGATTGCTTCCAGTGGATGCATGCATCTCCATATATCCCCTACATATAGATTTTCCATCCAGTATCAAATCCTGTCCCTGTGCCTGTATAGCCAGGGTCTAGATGCTGGGATTTTGTCAACTATGTAATTCAGTACTACATTAAAATATCACCCAATCACAACTGGAAGGTAGGATCCCCATATTCAGTACTGCAGCATGGAAAATTAAGAATGAAGCCAAGCCTTCCTCATTGGATCCATAATAATTAGTTTACTCTGAAATGTCTGGACTTTTACCTCTACCCATCACATTGTTATAAGGTTCTGAATCTACCTTCTGTCATCTCAGTGTACTTTTAGCTGAGGGTATTGCCTGTTTGGAAGGACTATTGTTGTATGATCCCACAAGCCAGTCTTTCCAGGTAGAAAGCCTTGTGAAGCATTCTGTTTTGACAATTTATTTCTTTGTAGGCACCCCCCCAAATTTAGATTCTGGATACGTCTTGCTGTTTTTACTGCTGAACTGCCTTTTGCATTCCAGTTAAGTAATTTGATTTTCCCATTCCTAGTGGTTATTAGCTGCTTTGGTGCTCGACATACAGACTAACATAACCAATGTAGCTACTCGAGAGTGTAACTCCATGCTATGGGACAGGAACACACATTATCAAATAGGTTGCCCAGCCCAAAAATTACACTGTACCTCAAATCTCTGACGTGAGGCCCTACACCCTTAACTTTGTTTAAGCTAACAAACACCTGGTACTATACAATGGGGAAGAGGAGTGTTAATGTTACTCTGATCTATCTCTCCTCCCCAAACTAAGTAGGTCATAGCAATATATGTCTGCATGAGATGTCAGCCTATGAAGAATGCATGGGTTAATTTTGAGAGAAGAGCGACATGAGAAAGTAAAGCCCCCCCTCAAAAAATACATTACACTCACTCAATTACATCCTAGAACTTCAAAAGTTATACTGCAATAACAGAAAATACACAGAAGGATCCAAGGATGACCAAAGGCTTCCAAAATAAATCTGCCTTTAATGTACAAAAAGTAAAAGCATAAGCGCTTTCGTAGCAAAGCTACTTCATCAGATGCATTTCACAACTAAAATTCTTTGCTCATTATATATACTAACTAAAAAGCTCACATGACTAGAAACGTTGACTCCTTAAAGACATATTACTAAAAATGCTCAGTACAATATATTTATATATAAATAGTAAATAATAAACATTCAACAAGGAATAAAAAGTTACATATATGTAAATGTACCTAAAATGATAAAAATAAATAAATAATCATGTACTTATATTTAACAATTGTTATTATTCAAAATAAGTATTCTTTCAAGCATGTGTCTTCCCAGTTTATTGCAGATTCCATTTTTTAACTTTGAACATTAAGCATTGTACACTTCAAAGCATCTAAAACCTTGTATGTGATAAGCCAAAAAAGGACATCTCAGTGTTGTGGAACATTCTGAGACCGTTTTTAAGTTGTTTCAGTATATAAAATGAATGAAGATAGTTTACAGCTGTAGCCTTTTTGTTTTATTTACTCATACATGAATTGATTCAGCAATACCCATATTTATGGAGGACATGATAAAATGAAGCATTTAGGAGTATGGATAAAAAATGATTCTATTAATGGCAGCTAAGGATACGTGGGAAGAGACTAAACAAAAGATAATATAAAAACTGAGAAACTAGAAGCTCTTTTGTTGGATATGGATAGTAGGATAAAAGCAGTGAAAATGTTTTAGTCCCTTTAGTTTTAAATAGATGTTGGGCATTGTGACGACTGGGGAGAGATGGGCGAAGGCTGCCAGCCTAGTCAAACAGAATTTTATATATAATTCTGGCATTTGTAAATGTAAAATACAGGAATGTTTTCTTGAGCGAAAAAGAATACTGTGAAATGTGGAACTGCAAAATATGTGACAACATTGCACCCTACTGACTCAGTGAAGCATGTTGTGACCCTTTCATGTTAGAATTCGGCTCCAGTGCATCTGGATGAAGGTTTCATGCCCATTGTTTTAAGGCTAAAGTTTATGACCAGAATTTGGATGTGGAATGTGCTTTATTGGTCTGCTTTCTGTTAGAGTATACTGAGCAGGTGTTAGATTGCTAAATAATGCAGTTTGTGGCCTGAGAACTCCAGACTAAGTGTCAAAATGATGTAATTTGGGAGGGCCTTAGAGACATGTTTATTAGTAATGTTTAAATACTATTTCTCACACGAGACTGAGAGCATTTTTATCTTGATATCCAACTTATCAGCACTCTGCCTTATGCTCACATGCAAGTTTTAGCACTGTGATTTCTTGTAGGAATAGCTAAAGCTAGTAAAGATTAATTAGGTATTTTTCTTTGAAATCAGATCTGTCCTACTGTATTATTTTAAGTTTCTGTGTGATCTCTGAACTCTTAGATATCTCTGTGGTGTAGTAGTTTTGTCTTGTGTTTTAATTATTTATTATTAAATATTTTTAAAACCTTCTACCAGTGACTGGTTTGTGTAGAGATAAGCTCTGGAGTGCATTGCATATTTATAGAGGTTATTGTAATAGGCCACTCTAAAGTAACCCCTGACTGTTAGTCATACTACCATTGTATTATAATATTGCACAGTAATAATTGGACACCCTTTTAAGGGTATTTTAGTAGCTGATATTATTAGTTGGGTGGTGGCAGTGATTACTACCGTATGGTCTGGGTAAAGGGGCACAGCTGCAGAATCTATGTCAGCCTTTCCCAGGAGTGTCTGTGAAGTTGTATAAATACTTATCTCAAAGTGTGTGTGTGTTGTGTCCGCTACTTGGGCAGGGACACTTAAGCACTGATTGGACAGAGAGGGTACTGGAGGTTTTAGCTTGCCCAGCTAGGCTGAGACCTGGACCCTATAGATGTGCCAGTGGGGAGTCTTATTAGGGACCTGGTGAGCAAGGGAGCAACCAGGCCCAGACTGACTGTGATCTCTGTGTGCACTTAAGGGAAATTGTACTTTACTGTGTGTATTAGTTATCCTTTCCTCTCTTCTAGGAGATGACTTCCCTGGTGTTATTGGTGAGGATTGACAACCTCCATGGTGTTAGTGGTGAGGATTGAGGCTCCTTGATTGCCATACAGAATATTATATTTGTACATTAGCAGAAAGTATTCCGAGAATTAAGCCAACACAAGAATGGAGAAAGGAGATTTTGTTGATGGAAACTATTGGAATTAGTTAGTAGAGAGAATAGGCAAGAGGGGGCTGGAATTTACTGGAGAAAACTGGAAAAAGAACCAAGGTATTAGGAGCAAATAACTACAGAAGAAAAGGTAACGAATGGGAACAGACTGAGAAGGCATTTGGACTACAGGCTACAGACTGCCTTCGCTATCAGGGATTGACATCAGAGTATAGACAGATGGAAAGGGATAGGGGAATTCTAAGTGAAGACCTCCTCTAATAATGACTTTAGTTAAACTTGGATCAGAAGTTGCTGTTAAAAAGGGATAATTAGTAAGACATATAAAATATTGCAAGATAACTATAGGAATCAATCAGAGGATGTTAGAAAAGATTGGGAAAATAGATTCTGGATAAACAATTCACAAGGAAAGAATGGAAAGACAAATGTACGGCTCCCAAATATGCAACAAGTTTAGAAGATTTAGGAGTTTTTCTTGAAAGTGTTTGCACAGATGTTTTATATCTCAAGCAGACTACAGAGAATTTTCCTGGGATAGATGCCAAATGTTGGAGGCATAATAGTGAAGAAAGAAGTAACTGGGAACCTATGATTTTAGAGTATAATTACTTGGCAGACTTTGAAAATTCCCTACAGAGTACTCTGTCAGAAATATTGTGTGAGCATCTGAATTGCCTAGACATAGTAAGGACTTGTCAAGTTTAACTTTGGTGGCTGCCAAAAAGCAATAATTAGAAAATGGAAATCAAAGTCTAAACAAACTGTATTTGAAGTACTGAATATTGTAACAGAGATAAAAGAGCTGGAAGTGGGATCTTTAGAAAAGGGTAGGAGCAAATTACATTAAAACAGAAACTGTGGGAACAGTACATACAGAATAATGTATTGGAGGATGAGTGAGGTTTAAGGGAAGGCAGGAATTGATCAGTTTATGAAATGTTGGATTGATGAGAATTCTACAAAATAATTTATGTGATGTAAAATGGTTGTAACTCTGAATATGTTAATATGGTTTGCTTTATTTTATATAAATGTTTTCCCATGTCTTCAGTGATAATTCAATAAAGGAGTTAAAAAAATCAATAATCCTATGATGTTTGGGATGGAAGAAAAAGCCAAAAAGTTAGGGGAGGAATGTGGGGGACAAGTAATTTAACAGGAGGAGGCCTAAAGAAGTCATTTGAATGCAGTTTGTTTTCACCTCAGGCTGCTTGTACTCAGACATCGGAGGTATATATAATCAATAAAGTGGCTAGACTAAATGGGTGCTAAGGCAGTGTCTGGATGAAATACATTAACCCTATTTGTTTCTTGATCACAGGCAATGGTCATTGACTTAGTACTGCATAACTCCACTCCATTCCAGTTAGCCCCACACATTTAGTTGTTTCCTGCAAATCCCTTCCTTGCTTTGAAGTCACCAGGCACCACTGATCTTAATTAGCTTTAGTACTTTTGCTAGAATGTTATTACCTAGTTTAATAGGAAAATGGGCCTTCAGCTATCCAACCTTTGCTTATCCCCTTTTTTTCAAAGAAATTTAATAACCCCAAACATACCACATCTTGACCTTGCAGCCTCCCAAACCATTTACTTAGTATATTCATACCAGTGCTCAATTTTTATATATTTATGGAACTGATAAAATGATACATCAAGTCATCCTCCTCACGTATTCTGCCAAAATGCATATTTAACATTTCTTAAAGCTTCCTTCATTTCCTTTGCTGTGACATCTTTATGAAGCGGCTCTGTATTCCTTTGTTGCCTTATCATATACCTTAACATCTTTCAACAACTCTCCTTCTCTTTTCTACAACTTCTCTAAGGTTCTTTCTTACTCACTTCCAATGTACCTGTCTTAAGTTTTGTGTCTTCTATTTTTATCAAAAGGACAATGTAATTTTGACAGAGGACAGATAAAATTGCTGTTTGACTATTTTTGATTTCTTGTCTTTTGTTCTTATTTTATTGAGGATTTATTTCTTTTTCTCTGAGTTTTGAAAGTTCTGGAAGCAAGCATTTGAGTTGGATTCTTTGGCTTCAAAAAGATTAACTGCATTTAAATTTCTGTGAGTGGCCAAGAAATAGCAATTTTAATTTAAGGCAAGGAGTGCAGAGCAAGACTTAATATGCAAACTGCCAAGCAAGATTATTCTGTGATTATTTTTGATTTTCGCCATTCTAAGTACCCTATTGCTGTTGCAATCTTAAACCAGGGTCCCTTGAAGTACTCGCCATTTTATGTAACTTTGACTTTGAACCCCCTCCCTGTCTTGTCTCATTTAGTTGTACTAGTGAACACTACAAGATCATATTACGAAGGCCCACTCCTTAGACTGATTAAACCTGAGTTACCTTTCCTTTTGTATCTTCTCACCATTAACTACACACTACACTACCTACAGCATCAACCTCCTTTCCAACTTACTTTTAAAATCTCTGATCTAGTTCTTAGTACTGCTGTACAAAGAAGTTAGAACTGACCTAGTGAAGTACAAATATATAAACAAGTTAGGAATCTCAGGATGGGACATGAAAGGAGTAGCACTGGCTAGAAAAGGAATGGGGGAAAGATTTGTGATGTGCACATGAGGTGGAGAGCTGTTTGGCTTGGGGAGCTTTGGGATAGCAGCAAATATGAGCTCTTCAGTAGAAAGGGGCAACTTTGTAGCAGAATACTGGTGCTAGAAATGTTAGTGACTTGCTATTCAGGGAAGAAAAGGTAAACTACTGGAGAGAAGGCATTGACAGTTAGTCTACAGACAGGATGGGGCGGGAAAGTTAGGGAGAGAGAAATGCAGAGGACAAGAGAATATGGACAGAGGTTGTCAGAGGAGCAGAGGCAAGTGGGAGATGCAGCCATGAAAGGCTTGACAAAGAAAAGGAAGCCAGTGCAGAAAGAGAAATGAAAGAAATAGTAACAAGTTATAAGAGGGAGTTGCAGCCAGTGGTAGTAGGGCATAAACCATCATTACAAAGTGCACAGGAGGGACCTGGGCAGGGTGGGATACTCCTCTATGTCAGAGGCAAATGAGAAAGAACAGTGGAGAGGTCCTGTAAGAACAGCAGAGGCAGAATGGGAAGCTAACTACTCACTCCACAGGAGGGAGACAGCCAGCACAGGCCGTGTGAAAGACTAAAAATGATGGAAGTGGCAGTAAAAAGTTTACAGATGGAGGAGTTTGTAACATCAGGCTAGAAACAAAGAGAAAAAATATGATATGGGGAGCAAGAAGACAGATTATTTTGACTGGAGACTTGTCACAAGGGAGATGAGTCTAGGTAAGTGGAAAAATGAGAGGCCAGATCATGGTGAAACTGGTCTTAGAGCTTTAACTAAGTAATATCTGGAAGAAGATGATCAAAGTGATCAGTGGGGGGATGTTTAATGGTAATGTGGGCACCAATAATCTATGCAATCTGTGTTACAGAAGACAGCTAAGATGGAAGTAAACAGGACAAGGGAAGTGTTGGTCATATGTCAGGGGCAGGAGTAGGTATTAATTCTCAAAAGTATTACTTGTACCATTATCTTGAAAGCACAGGAAAGAGAAGATTGGGGAATATGATGACTGCCTGCATCAGTGGACAATGGAGAAAGGTTTATGAGTAATAGGAAGACAGGGGAAACATGGGAGACACCAACTCTAGCAAGGGGCAGGGTTCAGCTTAGCCCAGAAGGAACAACTATACTTGGTGCTTGACTGGAAAGATACAGCTCACAGACCATACCTTTAGAATGAGATGGAAGGAGGGGGGGTTAGGTGTTCACATGTAGATGGAAATTATAAAGAGATTACAGAATACAACAGAGGATCAAAAAGGGGTAGCTTGGACAATGTCTGGGTAGTCGTAGTTTTCAGTGCAAAGAATCTGAGTAGGAATATGGAGACAGTGATGCAGGAGGAGATTAGACACTACTGGCAATGCAGAAACATGAGCCAATGACATGAGGGCTGGTACATGGAGATGTCGTCTGAGTTCAGATTTGCATTCTGCATGAATGACATTGTAGGTACAGATGGGTGTGGAGTAGGAATGTGTATAAAGCAGGGCATCGGGCATGAGGTCTTGTTGGAAGAAAAACTCCAAATCAGGAATGGGGCAAGAGTTCAGCCAGACTTAGAAGCTATGTTAATACCTTGGGAGGTAGAGAAGGAGAAAAGTTGGTAGATTGATATAATAAGACAGGAGGATGAAAAACTGGAGGACAGAATAAAGGAGTGAGATAGAAGGCATAGGTGGTAGTCACAGATAAGATGAACCTTCCATAAGCAGATTGGGAGACTCCAGGCTTCATTGTGGATGTAGTCCTAACTATTACAAAATGTTATGTTTGCCCAGGTTAAGGCACGTTTAGCCAGAACTGATCCTGCCACTACAAGGGTTAGTGTATGGGGAAGTGTAAAAATACAAAGACAATGCTGTTGGATTTTAGAAGTATGGATTGTGTCATGCTGGTGGGGTGGACAATGATGAATTAGGAGAATGGTAGCAAGCCAAAGGAGTAAACAAACCATGGGGATGTGCCAAGGTTGGAGAAGTCAGGACTATGTATGAGGATGTAAAGAAGAGGCAAAGAGAGAAGAAGGCCAATGTGGCTACATAAGAATGTAAGGCTAGCAATTAGGCAGATGATTAGGGCTATGAGATGGGATGGTGAGGACATGGAGTGGAGGACGCACAGTAATAGAAGACTAGCCTTTGGCAAACATCATTTTGTTACCTTTTTGCTAAAGTTGAATGAGAATAAGCAGAAGGGAAGCAAGGGATTTTTAAGGTGTATAAGGGAGAAAACTGTGAGGAACAGAACTCATCAGGATGAACAAAGATTACAGGGAAGTCGCAGAAGATTGAGAAAAACTATTGAATGAGTACTTTCTTTCAGTCTTCATAACATAAAGCAAGGAAAAGTGGTGTATTTGAAAAGAAGCAGGGAAATTTATAGAGAACAGTGTACAATCAACAGACTATGGAGAAATTAGGTTCAGAAGGGATTTTCTCTTCTCAGGGAGGATAAAACACAAGGACCAAATGGGCTGATTTTCAGCACCTTTAGATACCCAGACAGTGTACTTGCAGACTCTTTCCCAATACAGATCTTCAAGAGATTTCTGACTACAGAACTGCTAAACGGATTACATAACAGCAATTGTATCCTTGTGTGGGTAGCAGGGACATCATGGAGAGAATTCTGAGGGGAAGACTGTTACTGGTATACAAACCAATATGGAGGTTTGACTTATAGGTTCATAGGTTAGTACTAGGCTAATTGCCCATTGTGGGCAATTTTAAGTCTAGCCAATTATCCCACATGAGAATCAAACTCTGCACCTTGTGTTTGCCAGGTAAACACCTTAACCATTATGCCATCCTTCCACCCACTTGCATCTTTTTCTGACCATATCTAGTTTTCTGATTGGTTTATGGGTGAACTTGAGAGTGAAATACCCAACAGATGTAACCATACTAATGCAAAGCCTTTGACTTTGAGTCACTTGGGGAGCAGAAAAGATGACAGCAGGGATGAGGAGTAGGACCATGAATGAGAAAACAGATGTTTGGGTAGGTCACAAAGGACTGTGGTGAGAGGCACAGTGACCAAGAATGAAGAAATAGGGGTATGGGTGGGGCACAGAGGACTGTGGTGAGAGGGACAACATTAAGAGTTAGAGAAGTAACTAGTGGAGCACTGCAGGTTTCTGTCCTGGGTTCAGTAACCTTAAATGTGTTCGTCTCAGACATACCAGACGGAAGAGAAAATAAATATCAGTTTCTACAAATAACTTTTGAGCATTATGCTTTAAATCGGCCAACTCCTCCACAATAAAGACAAACGTTTGGCTGCCTAATATACAAAACATTCATTTCTCCCCAGTGAGGTATAGCAAACAATGCAGTCCTAGCCCCAAGTCCAGCTTCCGCTGTGTCTTTATTCTTAACAGTTTACTCACAAAATCAAATGTATTTTTTAATCCAAATTTCAGAAACAGCTTTGATTCTACAGAAATGTTTAGAAATACAATATGGTTTTCTGTCAGAAGTGTGAAATCATAATTGCAACTTCTGCAACACTGAGAAATAGAGTACCTGCAAAAGATCTTGAAACTGTCTTTAATGCTGTTCTCCTTCACCTCTGATGTGTGTGGAGTGTCCCCCATTATATCTTAACAAACAAGGACAAATTTTAACATCATCGTGGACAAAACCAAAAATAAACACAAATCATCAAGAGACACTTTTCAAATATTATCCATATTGATGGAATATGAGAATGTGAATTCATATACATTTTCTGTAGCAAAAGAACTCAAATTACTATCATTATTTATGAAGTGTAATTCACCACCTTTTTCTATAAAACTCTTCAGCTTTAGGAGGGATTAAGAGAACAGAGCTAAAATATGAATCATAATTGAGAAAAGTTGAGAGGTAAGCCTCACACTTACTGCTAGTTATACATACTAACCCTGAAGTCACTTCCTGTACCTTGTAGTAGGGGGAATACATTGAAGTACCACAATCTTGGAATTGATATAGTCACACTTAGTTTCACTATTCTGTGGGTTACAGTTAATGGTCCCAAGAATTTCAACAGTACTTACACATGGTGGACTGTCTTATCTACTGACAAATGCTTGCCAATTCTCTAACTCATGCTGTGGCACTTCTGTCCAGGAAATGATGTAGCACAATCAGCATTACAACCTTAGTTTCAAATGTAGCATCATACATAAGCTTAAACCAAGTATTTGTTATTAAATCAAATAGTCAGTATGGAGACTGTCTATATCAAGTTTAATTCCCCAAATTATAGAACTCCATTCCTAGTGATATAACTAAGGAAACACGTTTTAAAATGTTCACTAAAAACCTAAAACATATTTAATGAATAACTGGAGTTTCTCATGTTCAACGTAACAATCTGATTATAAGTAATCTAACCTATGCTTTAATTTCTTCTAAAATTTAATTACTGCTACTTTACACTTCTCTACTTTCTTCACTATAATGTTACTATTATTTTGCTGCATATCTACTATCTCTCACTGTCATCCTTTCTTTTCTACCGTCTAATCTTAAAGTATATACTATAAGTACTCCTCAAACAAGAGGAAAATCTAAAATGCTGATATCAAGTTGTGTAAAATGCATAATTGTTAAATATCCTTTTGTAATTATATTTTACTCTGGTGTATAGTGTATATCATTTGATAAATGTTCATCAAATTGAAATTTATCTATTTTGGAGCTTTTTTCCTTGGGATTCTTATAAAAAGGGGACAAAACTTGAGTCAGACATCCCATTTAACACACTGGAAATAAATATTGTTCCAGTGCTTTTAAAAAGTGTAAGCATTCTGTGTAGGACTGCTGCACTTGTGTGCAAACGTCTTCAATATCTCCTGGTGATTTATACATGTCTAACACTCAAAGATGCAATAAAGTCTTCTGTACCTCCATTAGACAACACTGTACTCCCATTAAAAATCTCCAGACTTCCATTAAATACATCTCTGTTCCATACCTCCAGTGAAGGTTCTGCTGAGACTCGCTGTTAGTAGTACATCTAGAAATATTCTGCATCAGGCAACTCCGCCCCTTCCTTCTGGCTCCTGTCATGTACATACTACATTTCTTAACCAAACCACATCTCAGTATGATGCACTCTCAGTGGTCAGCCTTTGGATCAGAAATGATTTATTCATTCAACATTGTGAGTAGCCCTCAAATCTGCCACTACATTTTCAATAATTTTTGACCACGTCTTACCTCTGGATACTGCCTGCACCTCTCTGAATGGCTGTTATGCAGCTTTGATAAACCAATGGCATTCAAATCAGCTATCACACCTACTGAATGAGCCATTTTGTCTGAGCTCAGTTCCCATCTGTCGTACTATCCTTCCTCCAGGGTCCAGCTCACTGGTTCCCCCAAAAGAGTATGTGAGTTTTTCTAATGTCCTGGCTAAATTATCTTTCATCATTATGAATATTACTCCAGGACTCTGCTGAAAATAGGCCATGTCTTATGAGACTAACAAGGTGCACAAAACTAAATAAAGCTATTTTAAATTAGGCATTTCATATATGTTGTGAAAT
Organism: Protopterus annectens; assembly: GCF_019279795.1. Classification (NCBI taxonomy): domain Eukaryota; kingdom Metazoa; phylum Chordata; order Ceratodontiformes; family Protopteridae; genus Protopterus; species Protopterus annectens. Next base: position 649,785,921 of record NC_056748.1, read on the forward strand.
AGTGACTTCAAAACGCCCTTTTTATTTTCCAAAGAAAACAACATTCAAAATCATTTACTAGTAGATATTTTTGTGTAGTTCTTTCTGTTTGGATCTTTTGAGTGCAGAGTGCTCTCTGCAGCATCATCAGCACCATTTTTTCACATGTGTGTATGTGGGCATACATTTGTTAGTGATCGATTTCATGTCATTTTGTCTGTTATCTATGTTCTGCTGACTACTGCATTATTTATTATGAATGTTAAGCATGCTTTAGGTCTACTTAAAGTAATATTCAGTGACTGTACTGTTGCATTTCTAATAACACTGTTTGCCATTCTGGCTTGTCTGTTAACTGAAAAAGAGTCTTTAGACCAATTTACTCTATCATTTAAGACATGTTAAATAAAACAAATAAGAGTTCTTCAGCTTTCTCCCATTCAGATCTCTTCAAACATATTTATTTCTACAACAGACAGAAGAATTGTGAGGCTATAAACATAAGTTCTGTTACCAGGAGTTCTTAACACCTAGCTGCTGTGTATACTAATTTTTAAATAATATGTGGAGGTATGTTTTGATAAGGGTAATTATATTTGATGAGAATAATCATAGCTATAGCAATTGGTTCAGCTGTTAAAGGTCCCTTATGGTGGTTTTCCTCCTCAACCATACTGAGGACTGAAAAAATTACAGGGCTCCCAGAAAGAAGCAATGATCTATTATGTATCTAGATAATAAATAACAGCTTGCTATAGCTTTCATTTACTCTAATAGCTACAGTTCTCAATACACACACACACACACACACACACACACGCACACACATACATATATATATATATATATATATATATATATATATATATATATATATATATATAGTGGCTATAATATATATAGACACACACACACACACACACACTGTAACAAGGGTCTGACATCATCACTATGATTTCCAAAACTTCTAGCAGATTTGCAAGTTAAAGACTTTTAACAATGCTCACATACTGCAGAGTGCACCTCTTTGCGGCAAACCAAACACTGACTCTTATCGTTGCTCCTTCAATGATTACACATGCTGCTTGCAAGGACTGATCAGGCACCTCTTAGACCGTACTGAGTGCCCCCCCAATAGCTGAGACCTGGAGAAGCCAACCCCTTTCCCCTAAGTTTGCCATGGGTCTGAGAATTTTATAGTGTGCTATTTGCAGATTTCCCAGTGAGATATCGGGTGTTTGAGGCATTGTGCTTCTTGGTTAATTCTTCATAATAAATATCTCTGGCAGAAATAATGTAATTTGCGCCTGCATTATGACCACTCCTTTCAGGTGTTGCAAAGATACACATGGCTCAAAACTATTTCATTTAGGATGCTTCAGCTGGAGAAGGTAGATTATTAAACAGGGGCTGTAGATGTTGACTAGCTAAGTAGGTAATCTCATTTTGCATCCTTGCTTGCGAAGTTCCAGTGCGATGTCATTCATGCTGCTCTTTATTTTGGAATATCTCAATTGTTAAACCTTTCACAGGTGAAGTAAGACTGTAGGCCATTCATTCAGATAATAAAGGACATTGATTTATGGGACCATATTGTGATTAGCATAGACTTGCCATGAACTATTTTACTTGCTGATATCTGCTTAGTGTAACCTAGCTTTTTGGCACCATGTGGAACAAATGGGACTACATCAGAGCTCATCTAGAGTATGGACTTTGCTAATGTAGCCTATGTCTTGCTTACATATATTTTATGATATATAAAATATTTATATTATCTTTCCTAGACGTGTTCTCTCTTGTCAAATGGAAAGACTACATAAAAAAGCACTGAAGCCCATTCCATCAAAACCTGTTGTCCATTCAAAACCCTATCCAAAAACACAGAAATATACTTTAACATTGGTCTTGCAAGGGGGCAACTCCTGTTCTCCACAGAGAGCCCATTTGACCAAAAAAAATAAAAAAAATTCAACCACTCTGACTCGACCATTTACAGATCAACCAAATACATATTTGACCATAGCAATGGTATCGGTATACAGTGAACACATACACACACATATACATGTAAAATGGTAGGTACCTGTATATATATATACAGTGGTACCCATCCTGTTATGCCAATGACGTGTATAATATGTCTGGTTGTCCTGTTTCAGGGACTGGCTCAAGTGGCACACATAGTGTATTGATACTTCTGTTTTTACCATGCTTACTGCTGCTACAAAGAAATTATGCTCTGCAGATTGGAATATGAAGTCTTTGAATGCTTATTTTCACACTGATATGGTTCCCAGATGCTTTTAAATACCTATTAAACAATGGATAAGGGGAAGTAACTCATCAGTTATGTGGGACAAAATTTGTAATACTGCTTTTAATATGTAATGCTTCAGTGGGGTTTTATTAGAGACAGATTGTTACTTATGAAAAATAACTAACTAAGCAGTGTATTATGATGGACAATTTTTCATCTAAACCCCAATTTCAAACTTTTTTTTCAAAAGTATACTGAAGCAATCAATATGGTGATATACCTGAGTATTTGTCAGTACTGTGATAGTTTCTATGTAGGAAAAATGGAAAGAAACCTTAGGAAAAGGATTTATGATCACACATACTGTATAAAAACCAAAGACAGTAATAACGCACTGTACAGACATATTGAAAGAGAAGAAGGTGACCATCATTTTAAATTTTATTATACTGGAAGTGATTAAAACTGACCCTAAAGGGGGTGACACTAAATGTTTACTTAGTTATAAGGAAGTATGGTGGCAAATATTTTTAGATGCCACCACACCCCCAGGTTTAAATGAATTTATATCTGTTAAACCTTTGTTAATGTTCTCTTAAATTAATATATTACTATTACTCTTGTAAGATTATGAGAAATGCATTTCTGAAAGGAAATATTTTATATGGTATATATCAGTTCATCATTTAGATATATAAAAAAATATTTTATTGTATTTATTAAGTAAAAACATTTATTAGTAATACCTTATATTTAGTATACAGTTTTCATTTAGGAAACACTATATATTACACAATGGATTTTTATAGATTGTTTTAAAATGATATTCAATAACATTACTACTTCATGTCATATATTATATGATTTGAGATGTTTTATTATAAAATCATAATTTTTAGCACAATATTTGGTAGGGACCTTGTTATGTTATGTTTACATTTATTTGTACCAGGAACAGATTATTTTGTTTAGTAGCAACTATCACTTTAAATTGTTGGCACCAGAAAAGGTTTAAAAGACCTGGAATGAATTCTGTCTTTAGTTCTGAAGAAGCCCAGGATTGCTGGGTGAAAGCGCTTAACTTTTTTGTTTTTTCCTTGTCATGTAACACACTGTTTTTAGCCGCTATTTCAATAAACTGGGAATATAAATATACATCTCGTTGCCTCAAGTCTTACATATATTGTCATGGTGTGAGAGCACTTATAGGTGTACTCGTCGTGGTGTTTCATAATAACCGGGTTTATTCATGGCATAGATCTGGCGTCACCAATAAGACTTGTTAGAGTTGACCTGGGAAAACCAGGTCAGAATGCCAAATTGGATAACCATCATTCCAAGACTAAGCATAAATGTGTTCAAACTCCAAAATCCATTTTGAAGCCATACAAGACCTCGACCTCAGTGTAGGGCTGTTCTTCTTAAACAGAGACAGATGTTGAATTGTGGGTGGATTCGTGTGATGAAAAGCCACCTGTCCATAAAAAACTCCATCTAATCTTGCATTTGCTGATTTTTTTTTTTCAATAAGAGAGACATTTTTGTTCAAGAAGGAGGAGGAAGGTTGAAAGGAAAAACAAAAAGCCTGAACCTACAGGAGATAGCTGCAGCTTTCATGAACTTGAACCATTAGCTTCTCATTAATGTCAAAATGAGCAAAGTTTAGTTGTGAATATTTCTAATGTTTCTTTCTCTGATTCTGATATCTCTCTGTTAAATAAAGGTTTTAGATTTATAACCACGTCTTACTACTAGATATCAATTGGTAGATGACTTGAAAACTGTTTTGGCGTTCCCTTAACATGTCAGTAATTTTTCTTTTTCATGGTAAAGAAAGTGTCTCATTATTTTCTGATATTGTTCCCTTCAAATTTGTTAAATCTGAGTGTTTTGTACTTTTTGTTCCAGCTGTTCGTAGGTTTTAGGAGGCACTTCTTATAAACTTGCATGTATATTCCAGGGATATTTTTAGGAAGGGGAGAATCTTAATGGTGATGAACTTGAGTCATTACTTAAGTTACAAAATAAAGATTCCATCATTATAATCAGTGTTGACAAAGATGGTACAGTGGTGGTTTTGAGACAAGGTGTTATATCACACTGAGGCAACGACACCATTGTCTGATGTTTCTTTTTATTGTTCCCTACCTTTTGACCGTACTCTTGAATTCAAACTGGAGATTGATTCTATTTTGGAGTATTTTGAGTTATTTGGAGTTATTTTCTCTGAACTTGGACAACAGTTAACTGTATCTTTTCTGTTCCCACTGTTTTATTTATCTTCTTCCAAAACTACATAAAAATTGTGAACTGCCTCCTGGCAGACCTGTTGTTGGAACCGGTTCATTAACTGAGTTTTTTATTTTTTTTTATTTTTTAGAGAAATTCCTTAAACCTCTGCTTCCTTCAATCAGGTTTTGACTGCAGGGCATCATCCAGTTTTCACATCTGCTCCCTGATGTGCAGGTTGAAGAACACTGCTCACTCTGCATGTTCTATCACTCACGAGTGTGGTTTGGCTGCCTTTAGATACTCGTGCTTTGAAGCTGATTTGTATTCGTTTGAGTTCAATGACTTTTAGGTTCAGTTAACTGAGCTTGTTTTAAATCGCAATGTTTTCTCATAATGATTCAAGTTTGCTACAGCTTAGTGGCACTGCTATGTGTGCAGCATTTGCACCTCTACATGTCTATATTTTCCTGGGATACTTTGAACAGGATCTATTGCATGACAGCAATAGGAATGTTTTTCTTAATCCAACAGATATGTGGAGACACTACCTTGATGATTGTTGGCTCATCTGGAAAGGCCCACAATTTATGTTTTAATACATTTATCGACTATATTAGTTCTTATGATTTTGGTGTTTGATTTACCAGCAATTGTTGAACATTGTTTTTTTTTTTTAGATGTTAATGTTACCAGAAACTTGAATGATATGCTTGTCTCTAGAGTATACAGGAAACTGTTTAGTAAAAGATGCTCTACTCCATTCGATGATATTTTCCATCCTAGACATGTATTTAAAGGTATTTCTACATCTCAGTTTAATCATATGAGAAGGATATGCAGACTTATATCTGACTAGAAGGCTATGGCTTCTGATTTAACCCACAAGTTTTTCATAGAGTTTAAACATGCAACAAGTTATGTCTCCTAAACATGCTATTTCTGCTAGACCTCAAGTTGATTGTTTGACATATCAAGATAGAAATGTAGAGAGACCTCCTAGTCCTGGGTTTATGCTACATTATGGTTGCAGTTTTAATGCCAGCAAAAACATTACTCATTCTCATTGGGACAAGTTGTTTGCCAACAAATTTAATTGTAATATATTCCCTAATACATATAGGTTTTTCTTTTTAAATGGGACATAATCTGAAGCAATTGTTAGCTAAGAGATCAGCTGGTCCTGATAAGTTCTTATAGGTTCATAGGTAGGTACTAGGCTATCTGCCCAAAGGCATTTATAAACCTAGCCAGAATGTGTTGGCTTTCGCTGCCCCCTTAGATTAGTTCCCTGTGCCTCTGTCCAGCAGAGCCATTGATGTGATCCCTGGGGTAAACTTTCTGTTTTCAATCCACTCGTCAAGGTTTCTCTTGAAGAGGGTTAGCGAGGAGCTCTGCCTAATGTAGATTGGAATCTTGTTCCAGAGCATGGGAAGTCTGTGAGACAGGAATCTATCCCTCCAGCATGTCCTATTTATTGTTGTGGTGAGGTTTAGATCCCTGGAGCATGTGGCTCGAGGGGATATGGTTTTCTTTAGGTGGAGCATGTCCATCAATTCTGGGTTGGACATGGCCTTGTATGTCAGGCAGAGATCACCTCTGAGTAGGCGGTATGCAAACGAGTACAGCTGGAGTTTCTTCAGTTGAGCTGCATAGGACATCTGCTTGAGGCCAGTTATCCTCTTGGTGAGGTACTTCTGTGGTCTTTCCAGTTGTTGCAGGTGTCTTGTAAAGTACATCCCAAATGGGGCATTGTACTCTATGATGGGTCTGATGAGTGATGCATAGAGGGGCCCAATGACCTCTTTCAATCTGAATGCAAACCCTTTTGTGATTAGGTGGCCCACATAGAAGGATTTTCTAACCACTTTGGCAATGTGATTATCAAAGGAGAGGTTACTATCTACTTGGGTCCCCAGATCCCTTATTATGTCTTCCGTATTTAGGGGGCTACCACCTATGTGGTAGTTTGTGGGTACTTTGTTTTTTCCAAAGGGGATGACTATGCACTTTTTGGCATTTACCTGGTGTCAAAACCATGGCGTCAAGCTATCTGTCTCAGTGAGACCCTTTTGGAGGATGTCTGTGTCAGCCAGAGAGTCAATTATAGCCCCTCGTTTGCAGTCATCTGTGAACTTGGTCAGCCATAGTCCTCCTGTGCTTGCCTGTATCTCTGAGAAGTATATGCTGAACAGGAGAGGTCCAAGGACTGAGCCCTGGGGAATGCCACTTGTAACCAGTTTAGAGTCAGACCTAGCTCCCGCAACTCTTACCATGTGGGTTCTGTCCATGAGCCAGTTGGCAACCCATCTCGTGACATAGGGGTTTATGTTCAGGCTGGTGAGCTTGTCTATAATACCTGAGTGGGGAATGGTGTTGAAGGCCTTTGCAAGGTCTAGGTAGGCTGTGTGGACCACCTTTCCCTCATCTATAACCTTGGTAACTATCTCAAAGAAGTCCACCAGATCTGCCCTTAACAAAGTCGAACTGGGTATGGTCCAGTGTTTGGAGGTTTCCAATGTCTCTGTTAATGAGATCCATGATGATGCGCTCCATAGCTTTGCAGACCAAGCTAGTCAGGCTTATAGGGCGATAGTTCCCGGGGTCCATTGTGGCTCCACCTTTGTGGAGTGGAATAACCATTGCTGTGTGCCACTCTGTGGGCACGTAGCCAGTGGAGAGGCTGAGCTTAAACAGTGTGTTTAGGTGAGGGGTTAGTTCATCTTTGAACTCGCGTAGGACACAGCCTGGGACACCGTGCAGTCCCATTGATGTTGTGTTTTTGGCTTTGAAGAGGGTTGTTTTAACCTGAGTGTCTGTGATTTCAGGGGCACTACATTCTTCTGGTATAGTTATGGGCCCTTTTGGGGGTGAGAGGGGGGTGAGGTTTGCACTGAACCTGTCTGCCAGGATGTTGGCTATATCGGTCGGTTCAGTGTATTTTGTGCCATTCTGCACTAACTCCAAGCAGATCTGAGAATTGCCACTTAGATTCTTGACATAGCTAAAGAATGCCTTGTGGTTATCTTTGGAGTCCATGGCAATTTGTCTTTCGAAGATAGCCTTGGATAATTTTATAAGGGAACGTAGTTTCTTGCTGATACTGATTAGGGATGTCTTCCCTTCTTGAGATTTTACTCTTTTCTGTACTAGTTTCCTCCTATTGTATAGCTTGTTTATGGCAGGGGTCCACCAGACTGGTTTCCTTTTCTTGGAGGAGTGAGTCTTGGTTTAGTTTGGGATAGCACAATCCATGCATTCTTGTAGGTGCCCATAGAGAGCATTAGTAAAGGATTTTGCAGCTTGGACAGCATTATCCTTTAGCATGGGGGCTTTGAAACGTCCATCTCGGTCTTAAGTAACGTGAAGTTTGCTTTTGAAAGGTTTTTCACGGTGGTTTCTTTGACTGGGGGTGGTGGTGGAATGTGGATATCCAGAGTGATTTGTTTATGGTCAGATCTAACCAGTGAGGGGTTGACCTCTGGTATGGAACACCGGTTGCCCATGTTGGTGATGACCAGGTCCAATATGTTGTCACCTCTGCTGGGGTTGTTGGCCAGTTGATCCAGTATGTTTGAGTTTATAAATTCTAGGAAATGTTGGGCAAGGGAGTTTGTACTTATGTAGTTCTCCCAGTTAATGTTTAGGTAATTGAAATCACCTAAAATCAGGGTGTTTGGTAGGACCTTTATGTTTCCCAGTGTTTCCAGGAATGCGGAGTGGGGGTCCTGGGACATGGTGGGTGATTTGTAGCAAGCTAATAGCAGTTTTGCCTATTGTTAGTTGCACGTGGATGATCTGTGAAGCATTGTGCTGTGCCACTAACCTGGAGGTGTGGGTATCCTTGATGAATATGGATACTCCCCCACCTTTTGTATTTTGGTCCGGGTTTTGTGGCCTAAATGCATGGTATGATTTGTAGCCTGGTAGTGCTGGGGTGCTCTCTGGAGCCTTAAACCAGGTTTCTGTTACTGCACATATATCAATTTTCTCCATACTGAGGAGTGACTCGAGTGTGTGCATTTTGAGGTTTAGACTTCTGGCACTGAGTAGCATTAACCTCAGTTTTTTTATTACTTGTGCTATTTCCGGCAGTGGGTTTGTCTTTTGAGCCTTGCCTAAAAAAGACACTATGGGGGTGGCAAGAGCCTTGGCCAGTATTCGAAAGCCTAAGGGAGACAGGTGCAAGCCGTCTCTAGCGAAGCAGCGTGGCTTGTTGAGCATGTCATCCCAGGCTGACAGACACTGGGTCCCCTTTGAATGACACCAGAAGCTTAGCCAATTGTTGAAATTGATAATTTTTTCTCTATACCATGGTATCATTCTTGGTGAGGGCAGGAGAGCTCCTCCACGTCTCTTTTCATGTAGTCCAGGGAGGTATGGCTCAGGTCATTCACACCAACATGGACAATGACGGAGTCATATTTGTACTTGTTCTGGAGTGACCCGAGTGCTTGTGTTATGTGGTGGATCCTGGCACCTGACAGGCAGCTAAAAGTAACCTTCTCCTTGTTCAGACTAGTGAGTAGGATGTCAGTGTGCCTGACTATAGAGTCACCTATTACTAGTGTGTTGAGTATGTTATTTTGCCTTAAGGGCTGTGATTGTGTGGCACACTGGTTTTGTGAAGTATGTGTTTTATGGTTTGTGTTGGGGGGGGGGTGGAGGTTGCTTGGATGTCTGCTTTGGAGGTCTCTGTTGCTTCTGCAGATTTTTTTTAGAGCCTCCGAGTATGTTTTTGTGTATTTGTGTGTTTTTTGCCGGTGCTGGTTTCATAGCTCTGTGAGACTGGTGGTGTGATGCAAGTAATTCCCTTCTCCTCTTGACTGCCTGGTCCAGTCTTGGGTTGAGAGAGCTTAGCCTCCAGTTTGGCTGTATAATTGCATCTCTCACATGTATTAGTGTTTGGTGGAAGGAGGAGAGGGTTGTCTGTGTACATGAGGCAATTGTAACATTGCCTCAAAATGCCCAGGTTCACCAGTTGGACCGGAGAGTACACCTGAAACTGCCCTTTGGACATGCCTGGATAGGTACAGTGAACTGTTTTACTGATTGGCTGGTAAGGTCAAATAGAGAGCCTTGTCCTTCTCTTCAGTATAGAGGCGGGTCTAGTGCTAAGGTTTATTAGTGCTTCCTAGCACAAGTAATAAAGACAGAAGTGGTGAACTTCATGACACCCATGCAGATGGACAATACAGTTACAACTGCTGAATCCTACACAAATGCGCTCTATAAGCACCTACATGAGTGCATGGATCGTGCTATCCCAAACAGAACCAAGACACTATCCTCCAAAAAAGGAAGCCAATCTGGTGGTCCCCTGCCATAAACAAACTGTACAACAGAAGGATGAAACTGCTGCAAAAGAGAGTAAAATCCCATGAGTGGAGGAGCTCACTGGTCAGCCTCAGTAAGAAGCTGAGATCCCTTATAAGATCCTCCAAAGCTACCTACAAAAATAAAATTGCCACTAATTCCAAGGACAACCACAAAGCATTCTATAGCTATGTCAAGAATCTCAATGGCAACACCCAGATCTGCTCTGAGTTACAGCACAAAGGCATGAAAATTACAGAACCAACTGATATTGCCAACATCCTGGCAGATAGGTTCAGTGCTAACTTTACCCCCCCTCACCCCCTAAAGGGCCCATATCTATACAGGAAGAATGCAGAGTCCCTGTAATCACAACTACGCAGGTGAAAGCTGCACTCTCTAAAGCCAAAAACACAGCATCCATGGGACCGGACAACATCCCAGGCTGCGTTTTACACAAACTTCAGAATGAACTGGCTCCCCACTTAAGCACCATGTTCAATAATAGCCTCACATCAGGCTTTGTGCCCACTGAATGGCGCACAGCAACAGTTATCCCACTCCACAAAGGGGGAGCCACCACTGATCCCGGGAACTATAAACCTATTAGCCTGACGAGCCTGGTCTGCAAAGCCATGGAAAGTATCATCATGGAACTCATAAACAAAGACACGGGTAACCTCCAAACTCTGGATCCCACCCAGTTCGGGTTTGTGAAAGGCAGATCATGCCTCCTGAACCTGATTGACTTCTTTGAGGCAGTCACCAAAGCCGTAGATGAGGGTAAAGTGGTTCACACAGCCTATCTTGACCTCGCCAAGGCTTTCGACACCATCCCCCATTCTGGAATTATAGCTAAACTCAATAAACTAGGCATAAATCCCTACATCACAAGATGGGTGGCCAACTGGATCACTGACAGAACCCACACTGTAAAAGTTGCAGACTCCAAATCTGACCTCAAACCAGTGACAAGTGGAGTACCACAGGGTTCCGTCCTGGGACCGCTCCTGTTAGCCTGTACTTCAGAGAAGTAGATATCAAACACAGAAGGCCTCTGGCTAACGAAGTTCGCAGATGACTGCAAACTAGGAGCCATAGTCAAGTCCCCAAATGATGTGAACACCCTACAGAAGGGCCTCTCTGAGACAGATGCCTGGTGTCAGAGCCATGGCCTCAAGCTCAATGCCAAAAAGTGCAGTGTCATCCCCTTTGGTAAAAACTCTGTACCCATGAACTAAAACATAGGCAGCAATCTACTTAACACCGAATGCATGATAAGAAACCTTGGGACCCAGGTGGAAAGTAGTCTCTCCTTTGATAGTCACATCGCCACAGTAGTCAGGAAGTCCTTCTACGTGGCACACCTCATCATAAAAGTGTTCTCATCCAGGAAAAAAGAGGTCATCGTTACCCTCTACTCATCACTCATTAGACCCATTATAGAGTACAACGCCCCTTTCGGAATGTACCTCACAAGACATCTGCAGCAGCTGGAAATGCCACAGAAGTACCTCACAAAGAGGATTACTAGACTCAAACAAATGCCCTACACTGACCGCCTCAAAAAACTCCAGCTTTACTCCGTGGCATATCGCCTACTCAGAGGTGATCTCTGCCTAACATATAAAGCTATGTCAAACCCAGAGCTGTTGGACATGCTACACCTAAAGAAATCCCAATCCCTCAGAGCTACATGCTCTAGGGACCTAAACCTTGTCACCACAATAAACAGGACATGCTGGAGGGATAGATTCCTATCCCAGAGACTTCCCATACTCTGGAACAGGCTACCCATCTATGTCAAGCAAAGTTCTTCATTAGCACTCTTCAAGAAAAATCTTGATGAGTGGATGGGAAATAGGAAATACACCCCAGGATCACTTCTGTGTCTCTGCTCGTCAGTGGCACAGGAAAATAACTTTCTTGGGTGGCGTAAGCCAGGGAACCTTGTTGGCTAGGCTTGTGTAGGCCCTTGGGCCGATAGCCTAGTACCTACCTATGAACCTATGAGTTTTGAGCAAGTGCCGGTATGAGAAGTGAATGGTTTGAGTGCTTAAATTGAAAGTTTTTCTAGTTCCAAGGGAAAAATTGAAGAGTAGACTTTGTGGAGCTGGGAATAGTTATACCCTAGCTAACCGGCGCTGCCCGGCGTGCAAAAGCACACAAATGTGGGTTTTATAGCAGGGAAATGAAAGAGATTAGAAATTAGCCCAAAATGGCCAATAAACTACTAATTTCTGGGCTGAAACCACTCCTCCAGGGACAGATAGGCTACTCAAAGCTCCGTCTCTCACAGTGAACAGAGAAACTTCCTTCTATCCAAGTAAGGTATGGGCAAATACAGAAACTTGTAACACAGCCCTGAATTCAGCACTAACCTGAAAACTGGACTATACTAGCTTAGAAAGGTGGGAAAACAAGTATATTTTTTGGGGGGAGTTTACCATATGGCAGGTGTTCTTTCTGCAGTTATATACATTCTGATAAATCATTCCCCTCGAGAAACACTTTAAGGTTTTCTATATTTAAGGTACTATTAGATGTGACACTCTAAGGTTATTTGCCTTGCCACAAGTGTTTGTGGTGCCTTCTGCGTTGGCAGGGCCTCATGTCTTTTTAAGAAGTGAATATATCTCCATATCAGTGATATTCATTGTAAACTTTAGACAGTGCATTATTTAAGTACATTAAAGTACACCCAAAAGCCTCTTTTGCTTTTATGGGTATTGATTATATTCCATCCAAAATGCAGCCTATTGGATATTATATAAAAGAAGTACTAGATAAGAAGGAAATATTTTGGATTTTTCTACTGGTGCACACAAGCCCTGGTTTGAATGACACCGTAAAATTTCCATTTGAAAGTTCAGTATGTAATCTCTTGTATATTATACTAACACATAATATTGCACCCAGATTCCTCTTTTGTTTTCAGGGGTATTGTTTACACGCTACTTAAAACTCATTACAGCAAAGTGCGGCCCCAGGCGTTTCTGCAGTTGCGTGGTACTGCTCCTCTAGGCATCAAATATTGCTTGTTCTTATTTGCATTAATAATTCCAAAACCATGTTACCTACAAGGTATCAGAATATTTATTTTGAAGCATACATGATTTAGCACACAGTGCTTACTTGAATTTCATTATTTGTTAGTAATTGCATGTGTGGGGGTAGCCACATTCTTTGATTTCCTGTCCTTGCCTATTTAAGTGGTACAGTTTGAAATATTTTCTGCTTAAAAACCTCAGCTTTGGCCGGCTAAGATCTAGCTGTATTCAACTGGACGTATAAGAGAATTTAAGTACCTTTATCTGCACTTTTTTTCAAATAATACAGTATCTAAATTGATTTAACTGTGTTGCAGGAATATTAACTGAACTGGAAGTTTTGACTCTGCTCTTCAGTTAGATCCATCCACCCACCCTCCCTCTTTTTGTTTTGGTGTTAATCTTAGTGGCCTTGAAACTGCCCTCCCCTCTTGTAAATTTGTGTTTGGATACTCCTTCTGGGCCCATCTCATTTGCTCACTCAACTGAGTGGAGTGAGATCATATTCTGTTTTCAGGCCCTCCTACTGTGTACAAAGAGAGCATCTGGGAAACAGAAAAAAAATGTTTTAAGCTCGTTTCCTGCCTTTCCTGTTAAGTGGTATAGACTGTTTGTAGGCTTCTGAGCCCCAAAGCCCTTCTGTATTGGAGGGAAGCCTTCTAGCTTAGTTTTTTTTTCTTATAACTAGCCAGTTTTCTAGTTTCAGCACTCAAATCTGTTTCTTTGAACTCAGCACTTGTTCAGAACTCATTGTAAGCACTACATAAGTTGCAAATTACTACAGCACTCAACTTTCCTCACTTGTCTAGTGGAAAGCAGTTTTTAGTACTTAATAAATAAGCACTTATCCAGGCATGTCTAAGGGTCAGCTCCCAGTGATTTCTCCTGTCTACCTGATGAATCTGGGCATCTTGGGGCAATGCAGCAATTGCCTCATGTACACAGACAACCCTCTCCTCCTACCACCCAACACTACAACCTGTGAGAGATGCACTTATATAGCCAAACTGGAAGCAAAGCTCTCTTCACCCAAGACTGGACTAGAGAGACAAGAGGAGAAGGTAATCACTTGCACCACACCACACTCATCACATAGTCCCTCAAAACCTACATCACCAAAACACACACATAGAAACACAAAACACACACCTACATTTGCGGAGGCTCTCAATAAAAACCTGCCCAAGCATCAGGGACATCCAAAGCATAAACGCAAGCAAACTCCACCCCCAACACAACTCAAATGGCACATAGCCCACAAACTCAGTGTACCACTCAACCACAGCCCATAAGGCATAACAACGTACCCAACACTCTAGTCATAGGTGACTCTATAGTCAGGCACACTGATGTTCCACTCACTAGACTAAATAAGGAGAAAGTTACTGTCAGCTGCCTGTCAGGTGCCAGGATCCACCACATAACGCATGCACTCAAGTCACTCCACAATAAGTACAAATATGACACTGTCATTGTCCATGTTGGTGTGAATGACCTGAGACGTACCTCCCTGGACTACATGAAAAGGGACATGGAGGAGCTCTCCGATCTTGTATCCCAGGCAGGTATGACCCTAACCCTGAGTAGTATCCTGCCATCACCCAGAATGATACCACAGTACAAGGACAAAATGATTGACTTCAACAATTGGCTAAGCTTCTGGTGTCATTCTAAGGGGATCCAGTATTTGTCTGCCTGGGACGACATGATCGACAGTCCACGATGCTTTGCAAGAGATGGCCTGCACCTGTCACCCTTAGGATTCCAGATACTGGCTAAGGCTCTTGCCACCCCTATAGTGCCTTTTTTAGGCAAGGTTCAAATGACAAATTCACCACCGTAACAGGTACAAGCAAGCAAAATCTGAGGGTAATGCTACTTAATGCTAGAAGTCTAAACCTCAAAATGCACTCACTCGAGGCACTCCTTAAAATGGAGAACATTGACATCTGTGCAGTGACAGAGACCTGGTTCAAAGCTCCAGAGAGCACCCCTGCATTACCAAGCTTCAATTCATACCACACCTTTCGGCCACCTAACCCAGAAAGAAGCAATAAAGGTGGAGGTGTGTCCATATTCATTAAGGATATCCACACCTCCAGGCTAGTTGCACAGCATAATGCATCCGAGATTATCCAAGTGCAACTAACTCTGGGCAAGACCGCAATCCAAATTGTAGCTTGCTACACAGACCCCCCACCATGCCCCAGGATTCACACTCCTCATTTCTTGATACACTGGAAAGTATTAGGGTACAACCCAACACCCTAATAAGGGGCGATTTCAACTACCCCACCATTAACTGGGAAAACTACTCATGTACCAACTCTTTTGCTCAACGTTTTCTAGAATTCATAAATTCCAACGCCTTGGATCAACTTATTCACACCCCCACCAGGGGCAGCAATATCCTAGACCTGGTCATTACTAACATGGGAAACCGGTGTTCCACACCAGAGGTCAATTCCTCGTTGGTCAGATCTGACCACAAGCTAATCAGCATAGACATCCACATCCCACCCCCAGCCCCAATTAGGGAAACCATCGTAAAAAACTTCTCAAAAGCCAACTTCACACTTCTTAAGACAGAAGTGGCAAACTTCATGACACCCATGCAGACGGACAATAGAGGTATGACTGCCGAATCCTACACAAATGCACTTTATAAGCACTTACACGAGTGCATGGATCATGCTATCCCTAATAGAACCAAGATGTTATCCTCCAAAAAGGAAGCCAATCTGGTGGTCCTCTGCCATAAACAAACTCTACAACAGAAGAAAGAAATTGTTGCAAAAAAGAGTAAAATCCCATGACTGGAGGAACTCCCTGGTCAACCTCAGTAAGAAGCTGAGATCCCTCATAAAATCCTCCAAAGCTAGTTACGAAAACAAAATTGCCACTGACTCTAAAGACAACCACAAAGCATTCTATAGCTATGTCAAGAATCTAAATGGGAACACTCAGATCTGCTCTGAGTTACAGCATAATGGCACTAAATATACAGAACCAACTGATATTGCCAACATCCTAGCAGATAAGTTCAGTGCTAACTTTACCCCCCCTCTCACCCCCTAGAGGGCCCATCTCTATACTGGAAGAATGCAAAGTTCCTATAATCACAGCTGCACAGGTAAAAAACACACTCTCCAAAGCCAAGAACACAGCATCCATGGGACCTGACAATATCCCAGGCTGCATTCTACACGAACTACAGAATGAACTGGCACCCTACCTAAGTACCATGTTCAATCATAGCCTCACCTCAGGCTTTGTACCCACTGAATGGCACACCATGACAATTATCCCACTCCACAAAGGGGGAGCCATGACGGACCCCGGGAACTACCGCCCCATTAGCCTGATGAGCCTGGTCTGCAAGGCCACGGAACGTATCATCATGGAACTCGTAAACAAAGACATTGGTAATCTCCAAACTCTGGACCCTACTCAGTTTGGATTTGTAAAATGCAGATCATGTCTCCTAAACCTGATTGACTTCTTTGAAGCAGTCACCAAAGCCATAGATGAGGGTAAAATGGTTCACACAGCTTATCTAGATCTCGCCAAGACTTTTGACACCATCCCCCACTCTGGAATTATAGATAAGCTCACTAAACTAGGTATAAATCCCTATGTCACAAGATGGGTTGCCAACTGGCTCACAGACAGAACCCACACTGTGAAAGTAGCGGATTCCAAATCCGACATCAGACCAGTGACAAGTGGAGTACCACAGGGTTCAGTCCTGGGTCCTCTCCTGTTTGGTATCTACTTCTCTGAAGTGCAGGCCAACACAGAAGGTCTTTGGCTAACAAAGTTTGCAGATGACTGCAAACTAGGAGCCATAATCGAAACTCCTAACGATGTGGACAAACTACAAAAGGGCCTCACTGAGACAGATACCTGGTGTCAAAGCCATGGCCTGAAGCTCAATGCCAAAAAGTGTATTGTCATCCCCTTTGGTAAAAACTCTGTACCCATGAACTACCACATAGCTGATAGTCTACTTAATGTTGAAAATGTGATGAGACCTTGGGACACAGGTGGACAGTAGTCTCTCCTTTAATAATCACATCACCACAGTGGTCAGGAAATCCTTCTACGTGGCTCATCTCATCACAAAAGGATTCTCATCCAGAAAAAAAGAGGTCATTGTTCCCCTCTACTCATCACTCATTAGACCCATTATAGAGTACAATGCCCCTTTTGGTATGTACCTCACAAGACATCTACAACAACTGGAAAGACCACAGAAATACCTCACAAAGAGGATTACTGGCCTCAAACAGATGCCCTATGCAGACCGTCTCAAAAAACTACAGCTTTACTCCATCGTATATTGCCTACTCAGGGGCGATCTCTGCCTAACATACAAAGCTATGTCAAAACCAGAGCTGTTGGACATGCTCCACTTAAAGAAATCCCAATCCCTCTGAGCTACATGCTCTAGGGACCTTAACCTTGTCACCACAATAAACAGAACATGCTGGAGGGATAGATTCCTGTCCCAGAGACTTCCCATACTCTGGAACAGACTACCTATCTATGTCAAACAGAGCTCCTCATTAGCACTCTTCAAGAAAGATCTTGATGATTGGATGGGAAATGGGAAATTCACCCCGGGGATCACTTCTGTGGCTCTGCTCAACAGAGGCACAGGAAAATAATTTTCTTGGGTGGCGAAAGCCAGGGTACATTTTTTGGCTAGGCTTGTATGGGCCCTAGGGCCGATAGCCTAGTATCTACCTATGAACCTATGATGGCAAACACAATTGTATTGACATTTGACCTCTGTCAATGAGTATTTATTAGGTGATTAATTAATTTTTTCAAGGCTTAAGCCACTCCCACTGGGAGTTAAAGGTGCACGCTCAAAAAAGCTATGCTGGAGAGAATGAGGGAATGCAATTTATTGGATGTAACATGGAATAAGCATTACTTTACCTTGAAATATTTTCATAAAATGTCTTTCTATTGATGCTCATTTGAGCCTTGGTTGGTATATCAATGTATAATTTTCATATGTGTCTCTACTTTTCTGGCATATACACATTTATTTATATTTTTGTGATTGTTTACACTTGGAAGTTTCAATGTGTGATGCTAGTATTCTTTTATTGGTGCCTTTGTAGCAGGTGATGGTAGCGGGAAGTTATAAGTGCCTGGTTAGTGGCATTTGTTGTTTTATTTGGTCCTTGGCTGTTGGATTATTTTGTTTTGCTGTACTTTTATGGATCCCTGCAGCCTGTGGTGACTATTCCCATGCTGGACTGCATGTATGTATGTATGTATATGTATATATATATACATATGTATATATGTGTGTATATATATATATATATATATATATATATATATATAAAACACACTGGATGCATATGGAATATATAAAAACAAATATATTATTTAATGACCAAAATGAAAATTTAGTCCATTTGGCTTAACACAGTTAATTTTAAAAAGTATATTTATTCTTTAAAGTACCTTATATTCAAGGTTTGTAGTCCCTAGTGGTAATTCCACCACTTTAACTTTACATACATACATAATATCTCACAACCCTTCCAACAACCAGGCAGTCCACTGTACATTACAGTTGTAGGCCTCAGGTAGGACTTTGTGCCAGATCACCAACAACTCTTCGTATAATCTTTCTTCAGGTCACATTCAAAATCGGTCCAACTCTTGGGACCATGATTGTTTGGGCAGAGTCCCTGTTCTAATCCCATACTGATTTTTCCAGTCCAATAACTAATGGCCTAATCTTCTACTTCCAGGGTCCAGCCTCTTATGCACCACCAATAGGAAATCAGTGTTTCATTATTCTTTCTAATATAACTAATTATCTAACTGTTGTAGCCGCGGTGGTGCAGCGGTAACATTGTTGCCTCACAGCAAGAGGTTCTCCCGTTTGATTCTCGGCTTGGGTTGGGAGTTCCTTCTGTGTGGAGTCTGCATGTCCTCCCTGCTGTCGAGTGGGCGTTTGAAAGACATGCGTTGATTGGGTGTGCCTTCGTTGAAGGTTGGGCGTCGGGCTGGCAACTCGGCACCATAAAAACCAACTGCCAATCATTAGCGGACCGGAGTTCCACTGTGGCGACCCCTAACTGGGAAAAGCCGAAAGACAAACAACAACCTGACTAACTGTTGTAAGAATTCAAAGATGCAAGGCACATTTAATGGCATATTCCTTATTTTCCACACATATAAGATGTCACACTCTGTATGTTTGTATGTATGAGTGGCTGTCATGCTACTGACAGAAAATTCATCAGGCACTGATACATCACAATATACACTTATCCTTGATCCATTTAAACACACACGATAAATGTTTTTTCAGGGGGGCTGCTCATAAACCCTAACAATTTAAAATATACCAAACACTGTATAACATTACAGATAAGGGAAAATGGGAGTAAGGGGAAATCACTCTTACTGCACTGTTCTGAACTACAAAGAATGGCACCTGCCAGATAGAAGTAACCTTAACCACCCTTGAAACTCAACTTAAATCACATCTAAAACATCCTGATCCCTGCCAAGCCCAACAGCAGTGCAACTACAGTCCATTTCCCCTGTTATGTTAAAACAATAAAATATAAGTAAGAGCTCTAAGAAATTGTAACTCAACTTAGTGTGACAGTTACTGTTTCAGTGGAATCTAAGTGCCACTCAATAAACATATAAACATGTTTGTGCATCTCCATATATATGTGTGTGTATGTTTGTGCATATGCACACACACACACACACACACACACACACACACACACACACACACAGATGCACGCATATATATGTGACATTAGATGGAATGTTCTTTTGACTGAGCCACATGTAGTCGAAAAAAATGACTAAGATACATTTGACTTTTAGTTCAGGAATGGTGGTATTTTCCATTATGGGAGTTGTTAGGGTAGTGATTTTAAAATATTTTGTGCGGATTGGTAAAGCCCATTGTCATGTACCTCTGAATTTGTAGATATTTGTGTTATCCAGCACTGAGTCACTGTGAGTTGTGTACTCTCTTTTCTCCACTGGTTTGTGATTGTGAATTTAGAATATATAATTAAGGCAGGTGTGTGTGTGTGTGTGTGTGTGTGTGTGTGTGTGTGTGTGTGTGTGTGTGTGTGTGTGTGTGTTGCAGAAGAGTTTTTTATGATATATAATTTGTGTAGAATGTTCACTGAAGTGGCGTTTCAGTCATATGTACTTTCAGTCAATGCTCATTTGTGCTTACTGATTATTCTTTCAGTTAAAAGTACCTTCAATTTAAAAGTCACAGTGTCAGTGGTGTAAACAGTAGCACAATTGCCTTTAGTGCAAAAGGCTGTGGGTTATATTCCCATACCAGGTAAATGGATTGCTGACATTGCAGTGCAACATAAGGAGGGTGCTGCACTCCTGAGTGTGTTGTCCTTTGGGTGAGATGTTAATCCAAGGTCCCATCTTCTTGAGTTGTTGATACCTCAGGTGGATATAAAAAAATCCCATGGCACCTGTCTGAAAAGAGTACACATTCCCCACTGCCATGGCTAAATTTCCCCTGATAGTATAAATACCATGTCTGGTCTTCCCAGAAAAGAGGCTATTATTCTTGTGGGATAACCTGGTCAACAAAGGATAAATAAACAAAAACAAAAAAAAAATTAAGACCTACCTATGTGTAATACATAAATAGATATAGTAAGTCAAAAGAATGCTAGAGGCACTGAGTTGTACAGAAAATGCAGGCTTATTCATATATCCAGCCAGGAAACACAAATGTTACAGCACTTCTTGTCTTCGATTAAAAAATGAAACAGCATTTCTTGACATTTCAAATTCAACACTTAATAAAATAAGCATAGCCTCTTGGCTTGCAGCTCCACAAAACAGTACCTTTCTGGTACTTTACACTGTCCACACAGCCCCTTCAGGAAAAATGCTGCCACATAATGTTCAGGCTATAGGCCTCACCTAGGCTTCAATACTAGCTTTCTGTCCTACATGCTCCCCTTGGTGTATTCCATGACTTTGTCTCAACTAGGTGGATATACTACATACTTCCAGGGTCTTCCTTCCAGACAACCCTCTAGATGAGCTACCTTCTTGAAGGCTTTGGGACTGGGAACATCCCTTTAAAGCATGGTAAGTAGTAATTAAGAGCTCAGTAGTAACTGTAGATCAATGTGTGCGTATGTATCTTTAAGAAGCTATCCAAGGCCT
This sequence comes from Protopterus annectens, assembly GCF_019279795.1. Lineage (NCBI taxonomy): Eukaryota > Metazoa > Chordata > Ceratodontiformes > Protopteridae > Protopterus > Protopterus annectens. The sequence continues at coordinate 649,806,969 of NC_056748.1, forward strand.
TGCACAAGTGTATAAATACTGAGCATGTATGAGCCTGACTGTCATTTTGTAGTAAGCTGTAGAGATGTAAACATGTATGTATGTAAGGTCTGTCTGTTAACTAGTTTGTTTATATTTTATGATGCTGCTATCCATCCTCCTGATGTGTTTCTATGTATTAAATCATCTAAATGAACTACCCCACCTGCTTGTCATCTATGTTAGAGAGGGACAAACGACAGTAACTAATACAGATTATTTTCCTGATTAACGTGTGAGAATGTTTTCTTTCTCTTCACTTTGCATTGCAGTACACATTTAAAGGCATGTTACTCACTTTCTATACCACAGTATTACAACTCTCTCCTTCCAGCACAAAACCAGGGATTATGAACTCATAATGATGGGTTGTTGTCCCTCTTCAAACCCATCAACATTTCTGTTGGCCAGCCTAGATCTGTGGGTCTCATTGTATTGAAAGAGTTGGAAGTATAATGTCCAGTGATCATGGGAGTGAGCATCTCCTTTTAAAGCATGGTAATTGGTAATTAAGAGCCTATATGATTTTTCTGACTAACTTTTGTGAGAATGCACTGACACTTCAGGAGTTTTGGACTCATAATGATGGGTTGTCATCCCCCAGCAACCCATCAGCATTTCTTTTGGCAAGACCAGGTCTTTGGATTCCTGTGTATGGAAAGGGCTGCAGGGATAATGCTTGCTGATACAGCATTTTATTGTCCTTAGTCAGACTACTTAGCCATAGCAATGGGGTATGAACAGTTATGCAACTGAAGCACCTATATATCAAATAGGACTTCAAGGCAAAGAAGGCCCACTTTATTGCCAGATACTTTCAACAATACAGAAATGAGATAGCCATTGAATGTCCTGCTGATATAGCTCATAGTTCTCATCACCTTCAATGCTTTGGGATTGTACTATTGCTAAATGTACCTCTGATGCATCACTTTATAGGGTGAATTCTTTAGCAAAGTTTGGAGTTACTAATACAGGTTCGGAACACATGATCCTTTTTAGTTCATTAACTACTCAGACTGCCTCAGGAGACCATTGGTCCTTAGCGGGATAGTTTCCCCTTGTGAAATCCATCAAGGAACAGGCAGTAGTTGCAAAATTAGACACTAACATTCTGCAGGCCAGACTTTATGGCCTCTATTTTTTTTTCCAAGAATGTGCACGTATGTGGCCAACTTCTATTTTCGTCTCTTGTTTCTATGTTAATACTTCTTGTTTAAGTCTCTGTGCAGAATTCATTCTAGTACTGTTTCCTACTCCAGGGCTTTTAACCAGTTCACCTTCATTTGCAATACTGCCACCTCTCAGTTTTGAGTTTCTACTGATCTATTACTGGGGAATACTTCCGATAACAAACATCCTTTATACTGCCTAATCATAATCAAAATTCTAGTCCCTTTGTAGCTTCTATTCCAACTCCCTTCTCTTGGTTTTGATTCTAGACCTCTTTAATGAGTGTCACTGTCTTACCCCCCCCCCCATTCTTATGCTGAGTGGATGTATCAAGCTATTGCTTTACATCTTTCTTATCAAGTGTATCAGACTGTCACACTGTTTTACTTCCATCCAATTTTGCCATTACATCATGGGTTAATTCAGAGGTTACAGCCATAAAATTTAAAAGTTTTCCAAGAACTGTCTGAATTTCTGCATGAATAAGAGGATTTTTTTCTTTCACCATAATGCATTTTACCTGAAGCTTTTAGTTGTTGTTAATTTTATGCTTGCATATTGGGGGCTTGATGGGGATAATCATACTTTCAGATACAGCATGACTTGAAGGAAGCTCCCTTCCTTTTAAAAATACAGTACGGTTTACTAGTTTGGTTTGTCAGCATAAAAAGTCCAGTTATAAAATTGTATTCCTTGTATTTCAGAGGTTATTTCAACCCTAGATGAATTCCATTTCTAAGCTTGCCATAGTCCATGTAACCAGTCCCCTCCATTTCCATACACATTTTCACTGCTTCTCCTAACAGTTGACATGACAGGCATTTTGGCTAGTCTACCTGGTCTACATTTTATGTGGTGGCATAGTACTCAAAAACCACTAGGTAGGATTCCACGATATCCTCCAGGATTATTTGTTTTTCATGGCAGGCACAATCTTGAGGTTGGCTTTTAGATTGCCCATCACTACTAGCTGTTGCTCTACCAGCTTCTGGTTGGTTTCCACCTGTGACATTGTTTTAAATAAGTCTTCTGTGGTTGCAATCACCAGGTAAGCAGTCTAGGAGTAGCAGTAGAAATGCCTAAGGGAAGCAATAGTAACGGTGCTCTGGGGAACTGATAGCACAAATGTGTGGAATTTGTCAGGACAGGTACTTCAAGGAATGGTAATTGACAAATCTCTGGTTAACCACCTGCACTCTCCAGCACTTTGTTTAAAAACCTAGGAGGCATAGAGTTTTATATATATAAACACCAGTTTATTCTATGCATCCACTGGGCACCAACAGAGTTGCACTTCTCGTCCTCTCATGTCAAAAGTGAAATTAAATGAAAATATTAGCACTTCTAAGTTTCTCAGTCCCAAGATTAAATAAAGCAAACTCAGCCCTTTGGCTTAGAGTTCCACAAAACAACACTTTTCTGCTACCTTCACATAGTTCATACAGATCCCCCCCCCTCCCCGGAAATAGGCTGTCATGGGATGTTTAGGCAGTAGGCATCACTGAAATGAGAACCTCTGATCCACAGGTGTACTCCATACTACTGGGAAAGAGAAGAAAAGTACAACTATTGTAAGAGGTTATGATGTGGGCTAAAGCTGACAGATGACATTCATTTGCTAAGATGCACAGAAATTGAAAGGAAAGGTAAAGGAAAGAGGTAGATGTTGCAAGAAGATGTTAACCAGTGGAACTTGGAACATAAGAATTTTAAACCAATGTAAAGTTGATGTATTTCAAGGTGGGATGACAGGGACACAACTGGGTTGGGTTGCACGGTTAGGCTTATAAAGGCCCTGGTGGTTAGCCAAATGTATACCTATGCAACTATAAATATTGACATTTTAGGTAATAGTGAACAAAATGGACTGTAATTGGTAATTTAGCGCTTTCGTCCCTCGTATTGAGGACTTCCTCAGAATAACCACACTTAGTACGCATATATATTTTAAAACATTTTTATGTTCCCATGACCCATATGGACTAATCAACATTTGCTTCCTTTTCCTCACCAGGGAAACAATTAAGCTGCAGGGATAATTCATAAACTACATATATAAAAAAAATCATCATCACACTGAACAAACTTAAAAAAAAAATCCCATACATAACCATTAAAAATTACATTTTCAATTCAGAAAAATCCCATGGATTTAAGTTTGAAAATACAATTAATAGATAACATGCCATTTAAAATGGAGGTTTATATAGCATTAGTTGCTAGATACCACCATAACTCTAGATATTCTAACCACAAGTCCGCAAGTCACCATCTGGGGTTCTTTACTGTTTTTATAATGCCAAAAAATAAGAACTTGTTCAGAAATTTGCAAATATGCTTGACTAAGGCATTATTCACATTCCTCTAGTGACCCAGTACATATGTTCTATCTTTAAAACCCCTAGAAGTCTTCCCAACATAAAAAAGTTGACAATTTTGACATGTAACCACGTATACAATACCTTTAGTTTTATAATAACATTGATATTTTGGCTGAATTAAGATATTCTTAATCTGAGCACACTTACTTTCCATAATATATCTGCAATAATTACAACTTTGATATTTAAATGTACCCCACTTAATATGAGGATGATCATGTAAGGTTGATCCAGGACGTTCAATCATTTTTAAGACATGCACCCTTCCTAGTCACAAACTTAGGTGTCCCACCCAGCTCATTGGACATCCCTAAGTATTTGGAAACCCCACACTTCATAATACATTTTTAGTATCTCCATAGTCAGCACTAAAAGTTGTCAAAAATGCCGAAGTTAAATTAGAGCAACCAATATCCAATTCCTGGCTAACCACCCTGGTATTAGGTATAACAGCCCCCAATAAGGTTGAATGTACACCAGATTGTCTTTGACATTATGTCAGCAGTTATTATATACATCTATTGTGTTCAGGGTACCCTTTCTTTATAAACATCAACCTTAAATTATTGTATTCTTTAACAAAATCATCCCACTCTGATACCATCTTAGCTGCTCTTACCAGCTGTCCTTTTAATACTGCTTTTTTTCTGTGCAAAAGGATGAAGGCTGCTAAAATGAAGAAAAAAAGTGGGTTTTTGAAAAATCCATGACACAAATTATTGTTAGTGTGTATCTTTTCTTAACTCAATATCTAATGTAAAACCTCTTTTGAAACCGTAGAAGTAAATCTGTAAACTGAAGCACTTGGTGCCACGAGCCACTTGAACAGACTTTATTACATAAATTAAACACACAAAAGCACAGAGAAATGCTGAACTTCTTCTCTGTGTTTTTCGTTATCAATGTAACTTCATCAGCATATGCTCATGCTGATGAAGTTACATTGATAACGAAAAATGCGGAGAAGAAGTTAAGCATTTCTCGGTGCTTTTGTGTGTTTAATTTAATTTATGTAATAAAGTCTGTTCGAGTGGCTCGTGGCTCCAAGTGCTTCAGTTTACAGATTGTGGTCTAGTTCCGTTGGAGGGGCACTTTTTCTTCATAGAGTAGAAGTAAACTTGAAGAAAGTGTTATGTACTTAATAAATTCACTGATGTTTGTATTCTTCAGTCCAAAAATGCATGTGTTATCCAGGTACCTAATGTATAACAACCAAGAATTTGCATAGATTGAAGAAAAAACAAACTTCTTTTTCCACACAGACATTACTATGAGCAAATAGGATGCATGCCACCCCCTTGGCTACGCCTTCTTTTTGTCTATAATAGGACCCTACAAAGCAGATAAACACCACCTTAACTTTTATGGATCTAATTTATGTCCACCCCTGTTAATTCACTGTTTTCATTGAGAAATTCTAAACATCACTCTAACTAAATTGTGGACAGCCATGGTGGTGCAGCAGTTAGCATTACGGCCTCACAGCAAGAGGTTCTCAGGTTTGACTCTCGGCTGGGGTACCTTCTGTGTGGAGTCTGCATGTCCACCCTGTGGTCGCGTGGATTTTTTCTGGGTGCTCTGGCTTCCTCCCACATCCCAAAGATATGCTGTAGGTGGATTGGACACTCTAAATTGGCCCTAGGTGTGTGCGTGTGTGTGTGTGTGTGTGTGTGTGTGTGTGTGTGTGTGTGTGTGTGTGTGTGTGTGTGTGTGTGTGTGTGCATGTGTGTGCCTTCTGTGGAAGGTTGGGCACCAGGCTGGCAACTCGACACAGTAAAACTCCACTGTCAGTCATGAGCAGACTGGTGATCCACTGTGGCGACCGCTAACCAGGGTAAGCCGAAAGGAGATGATGACACTAACTAAATTGTGTGGAATTATAGAAAAAAAGGTGTTTTACATCTACTGTAACAAAAAAAAACACTTTCATGAAATAGATGCAATTTTATTCCAGTTAAAAAAATCCCATGAATCATGAGCCAGGTATTCTACCTGTGCTACTACCCATTTCAGTTTAGCATCTACATACTTTGCCAAACAGTTAACTTTTTGACATTCTAGCATCCACTATCGGTGTAAGTGGGGGATCTCTCAAATTTTTGTTTTTCAGAGTTTCAAGTATGGATTGTGTTTTTGTCTTGGAGGTACATAACATAACTGTCAGACCTACTGTGAAGGGAAATCTTGCAGAAGAAATGGAATATCTCCATAGTTAACAAAAGTGTCAAAATCAGAGCCCAGTTACAACCCAAAAATTATAAAATGAATTCAGTCAGACTCCAAAGCAAGCCATTTAACACTACAGTGATACAAGTTTATGCTCCGACGACAGATGCCAAAGAGAAAGAAGTCAGTTTTATGAGAATCTGCAGCACTTACTGGATATAACACCAAAAAAGACATGATATTTATAAGATGATTTGAATGCTAAAGATGGTAGTCAAAAAGTAATTAGAGTAAAGCAGAAATTGTGTCTTTGGAGTGTGAAATGAAGCAGAAGAATTCTGCCTAGAAAATTGACTGGTTATAGCAAACACTCTCTTTCAGTAGCCTAACACACAGTTTTGCATCAAAATATCACCCCATAGTGAATACCAAAATCAGACTGACTATGTACTTTGCATTTAGAGATGGAAGAACTCTACACAGTCCTCAAAAACAAGACGTGGTGGTGACTGTGGGTTAGACCATCAGTTTCCCATTGCAAATTTTTAAATTAAATTAAACAGGAAAAGCCTTTAAGGTAACTAAACAGAAGTTCAACCATGCTCTGTATAAGTTTGCAGTGGAGGTGAATGACTGATTTTAAGGGATTAGACATTGTGAGTGCCTGAAGAACTATAGGCCTGATTTTTGATAACAGATAAAATGTATAGACTGCATTGTAGTCAGGTGAGACCTAGAAACTAGCAACACAATGTCAGTGTCTAACATTGTCAAGGAGGTGGCAACAAAATATTTTAAACAGAAAGATTAAGAAGAGAAAAATTGCTCTAATTGGATGATTTAAAATTTTCTGCTTTAGCCAATGGGAGAAAATTATATATTCTATTCTTTCTATATGCAATGTGAGCAAAAAAAAAAAACTTGCATTAATAATTTAATAGCTTCAGAAAAAGGGTTTAAATTCTCAGGTTAGATCTATTGTAAAATCTCTGTTGGTCCAATAAAAAGCTATGTATCATCATGTCCACGTTTTATAGTTTCATCTTCTGAAAATTTACATTTTAATAAATGTTATTAACTTAAGCTTGCTTCTGTTAAGGTAATTATTTTAAATAACTTTTTTTCTTTCTGAATGCCTAGAATTAATTAACATGACAAAACAAGAAAGCTTCAGACTTGCAATTACATTTTAAATATCAGCAGAAATGTCCTCCAGGCATTTTGTAAGAGAAACATTACCTCTTCGAGTTAAAACTGGTAAAGTACTGAAATTGTTGAATGATTCTTAATGTGAGATCAACCAAGTCTTAATTATTTGGCCATTAACAATGGGTTACCTCTCTGCAAACACGATACTGATCAATTGCCCAAACCGTAGGTACATGAGTTGTGAGTACTTGGTACTGAGTCAAGGTGGCATTGCAGGCCCGTGCACAGATGAGACGAGTTTTCCCCACAGCATTATCTCCAACCACCACACACTTGATGGTTTCCACATTGGGCCTCTCGTAATCCATCTCTGGATTCGCTTTTCAAACTGTAATAAATTAATAAATTCCGAATTAGGTACAAAAAGGAAGACCTATACCAAATTCATAGCCAAACAATACAAAATATATTAAGTGGTACTATACAGTTTATTTTTTTTGCAAATGAGATGTTTTCTCATTCACTGAAGTCCATAATACAGTTGAAATAATTTATGCTGAGCTTCACAATAACACACATTAGTGCATTAACCCTTCATATCAGGACCATTTTCATTGCAGAACCTTAGGTATCTGTCATACAGATAATCACAATTGGACTTATTAACTAAGTTTACAATGAATGAGATTCAATGTTAATCATATAAACTATGAGACAATTTAGCAAAAATGAATAATTCATTATAAATCCAGACATTATTTGGCAGGAATATACACTGTGGCATGGACATGGGTAATTGAATCCTGAAGCACCACTTGGCTCCAGGTCAGCAGCTTAAAGAGACTACTGACACCTCGGACCCTCTGAGATGCTTAACAGGAACCAGATACCAAGGTATTGTAGTACCAAATTAACAAAAAATACTTGCACAGTTTTTCACTGAAGAACAAGTCTACTGTCAGTCAAAATGAACATAAGGAGTTTCAGGACTTTGATTATAAAATACACCAACTGAAGAGGTAGAAAGGCATTGCTGACTAGCCTGGAAAATCTAATGCATGCAGCCCTGCAAGAAGCAGCAGTTAATATAGGGATCATAGTCATTCAAACAAGAAGAAAAACATCTTTCATCTACAATAACAAAAAAACTGGACATTTTACAAAGCATGAAGATGCACTGAGAATAGACAAATGACTAGCAGAATAGAAAACAGGATTCAAAACAATAAAAGATGGAATAAGAGAAATAATTTCTGACTCTCAGGGCTATCAAATATTACACGGCTATGATGCAGAGATTTTTAATGCTTTAAGACAGATTTCATAGAAAATGATTTGCTAGTTTCTAGGTCTCACCTGACTACAAAGCAACCTATACATTTTATGTTATCAACAATATAAAAAAACAAAACTATTTATTAAAATATATTTTGTGTATACATTGGTCATAATACAACAAGATTACAGTAATTCATTCTGAAGCTCAGCTACTTTCTTATATATGCTTTCCACCCCACTTCTGGCAAGAATATAATTCTGATAACATTATCTTTTAGTGGAATTTCTTTGCATTTAATGGTTGAGTGTAGTATTGTAGAACACAGTGGATATGCTAAATCTGAGAATGCTCAGACTTTGCAGTGAGGTAATATTCTCTTAAACTCCAAGGTTTAGTGACCTGGTAGTTAGTATATTTAGAGATGGGGGGATGGGGTGGGAAGCTACCACTACAAAACTGCATTTTTTTAAATTAAATTTAATCCATTTATTTACTTATTTATTTTATTCACCAGCATTTTACTATTTCTTCTGCTGTTTTATAGAATAAAGTGTTGATGCACTCTTGTTATGACAAATCCTTACTTCAGCTTAGGTCTCTAGAAACATTTTGTTTCAGAGAGACGGCTTGCAGACCAAGATGAACAATGTACTATAGTTTTTTATTAATCTCACATGGAGATAACTGCTAATGTGACTATCCAAAAATTTACATCGGTTTCTAAATATTATTGCAATCATATGTGAAGCTGAAGCAAAGTGGACACTACTTCAGAAGTCATGTGAAAATTGCTGGTAAGCAAAAGGCAGAAGCAGTCAACCGTACATAGTAGTGGTTTGACTTCATTCATTACCAAACTGAAAACAAACGGTCCAGGCACACTGAAAACGGCTGAGAATAAATTTATTATAAAATGTAATATACAAGCACTTTCACCTTGCCCAAGTGCAAGGCTTTTTCAAGTAATAAAAACAACTAAAGTTCTTCCATTTAAATACCCTTTAACCTCTAAAAAGGTGCAAATTCTTTAAAGAAACAAGATTTTTTTTTTAAAAAAAAAAAACAAAGCATTTACAGAAACCAGAATTTAAAAAGACATACCCTCTCCCTTAATTACAACAATGCATAATGTAATTAGGTACATTTCTTTTTACATTGTCCATTTTATATAATTTCTACTATTCAAAATACGTTGTAAATGTATCTTGTTCCAACAACCCCAGGGGAGGAGATTGGGAAAATTGGTTGAGTTGCAGGGAGACATACTGACAGTTTAAAACTAAATGCAACTAACCCCCCGGGTCTTAATGACCACATATCCATAAAAACATATTTGGTAAAGAGTTTGGTTTCAGATTTACATGCACTGTATAAAGGGATACATTTACAGCGTATTTTGAACAATAGAAATTATATAAAATGGACAATGTAAAAAGAAATTACTTTGGTTTCTTTAAATGCTTTGTTTTTTTAAAAACAAATCTTGTTTTTTTAAAGAATTGATGCCTTTTTAGAGGTTAAAGGGTATTTAAATGGAAGAACTTTAGTTGTTTTTATTACTTGAAAAAGCTTTGCACTTGGGCAAGGTGAAAGCGCTTGTATATTAAATTTTATAATTTTATTCTCAGCCGTCTTCAGTGTGCCTGGACTGTTTGTTTTCAGTTTGGAGTTTTTGGTTATATGGTTCCTACTATACTTTGACTTCATTCATTGTCGAACAATGAAGATCAAATAAATCATACCAAAGAGTCTAGAGGATAGACCACAGTCAGGTTTGAATCCCAAGATCAGTGAGTGCAGAACTACAGGAGCTGGAAAGGTTCCTGCAAAGAAGTGCAAGCATCAGATGTTTTGACCTTATTGCAGTAACCACTGCTTTTCAAGTGGCTTAGCTAGTGTGGAGAAAAGTGAAGAACTGCTCTGAGTGCAAAGTGTTAGATTGGTCTTCACTGTTTTACCATCATTCAGAAGTGAATGCTGTCAGTGCTGCATTTGTGGTAAGAGGAGAGCTTTTTTGTTTTTGTGCCTGAAGTCCCCCAACTTCAGAGCCTTTTTTTTTTTTGGTCCGCAACTTAAAGTTGGGGGGGGGGTTAGGAGAGGCATTTCATCAGGTACAATAATAACTAGTACTATATTCACTGGGCAGTACTAACTAGTTACATCTTTAGTACAGGTAATCATGAGAATGTTTAAGTTGAACATTTGGGATAATTATAAAAGTAGATGTGTTTTATAAGAGAACCTTCTCATCTCTTCCCTGTGAAAATAGAGATGGTTATTAGTTGGCCACTATGCCTACAGCTATAATAGCAGATTAACTTAATCAGTATAACAAAATCTTTGAGTTGTGTTTTTTTTTTGTCCTAATGTTACACATGTTCTGATCCATAACAAATTATCAGTATGCTATAAATGGCTTTGGGTGACTGCACATAAAGCCAACACCATCTCTGATGTCACAACTGCAAAGCACCTAATATTTTCAGATACAGTAACTATACACCACCCAGTTCTCATTCTCATTCTGTTTCATTTACACAGGTTGCTGCAAGTTGCTTGTGTACAGTGCTCATTTGTGAACACCCTGAGAAAACTATTATGTGAACATGCATATTTGTTGTTCTGGGTGAGCAGTATAGCAAGCATCTCTTAAATTAGTTGTACCAAAGTACAATAATGAGAAATATAGTATGAAAAGTTGCTATTAGCCTAACTGCGAGTAGTGAGACTGTATTTGGTTGACAAGTTAAAGGTAAAGCTAGACCATCTCCTCATCAATACATACAGAAGTATAAATGTGTATTCCTTGGATTGTGAAATGTCTTTCAAGTCTGGAAGTACTGGTCTTAGAGGCTAAGTGGGGTTATTTTACTGATTCATATAGAGCCACGGTGTATGGAGAGTTGGAAATAACCTACTACAGCACACGACTAGTTTTAGACGACTGATGCATTATGCCTACATCTAAGGAAGATGCATCTTAGAATGGGCAGCAAGATCCAGCAATAGACACATTAGATACTTACAGTAATCAGTAAAACAATGACAATACTAACATCAGTAAAACAATGACAATACTAACATCATGAAGCAATGACAATACTAACATCATGAAGCAATGACAATACTAACATCATGAAGCAATGACAATACTAACATCAGTAAAACAATGACAATACTAACATCATGAAGCAATGACAATACTAACATCATGAAGCAATGACAATACTAACATCATGAAGCAATGACAATACTAACATCAGTAAAACAATGACAATACTAACATCATGAAGCAATGACAATACTAACATCATGAAGCAATGACAATACTAACATCATGAAGCAATGACAATACTAACATCATGTTGGGAATACATATATCACTTTAAGATATGTCCTATGGGAAGGAATAGAGATTATTTTGACATTTATAATAAACACCAATAGTGTACTACAAATGACAGGTAAATGCACTGCAATAGTGACCCTTTTTAGGCACAATCCAGGCCTTAGGAAGGTAACATACCTATGGTAATATACTAGTATTTACAAAGAAAATGGAATTACAATGGTAAGAAAATTTAAAATACAAGAACAATATATTCAAGAATAAAATTCTGCTGTATAATGTATGTACCACAGTAGAATTTACAGAAACAATGAGAATACAGTGATAACCATATTTTGAAGAATATATGACCAATGCATTACAAAATATTATTCTGCATAGAATATGTACTACAGGCTTGGTGACTAGTAGTTAAGCAGTTGTTGTCCAGGATACAAATCTTGTGGATTTCAAATTAAAGTTTATCTATGTAGCATAACAGTAAACGTGCAACCCTGACAATCCCCGGGATTGAGGAATATGCCATTTCCCTGGTGATTTTATAACCTTGGAGTTGGAATAAATAATTAGCAAAGGGTTGGGGGTGTATGTTTTAGATTTTGCAAGGTCCAGGGTTGCTCTTCATGAGTACTCTCAAAAGTGTGTAGATGATTTTTTTTGTCAACTTTAATTTGCCAATGTTAGCACCATCAATATTTGATTTGATGATAGTAGGTAAATCAATATACAAGTTTGTGTGTGTATAAATGCATATAAAATATATGTATGTACATACCTATGCCTAATTTATATATATATATATATATATATATATATATATATATATATGTGTATGCGTGTGTTTATGCACATATTTATGCACATATATATGGGTCTATATAAATAAACTGTTACATCCCACTGACCTACCAGTGAGCAAAAAATCTCATTGTGCACCATTCCATTAACAATTCCTGTGTACTAAAGTAATCATAAAGATGCTCTAAATATTTTACGTAGGGAGGCAAGGCCTTATGCATTGCCATCGCCCCTTCTACTATATATACCAACTCTGTGATCACAACATAGCAGTTACAGGGCATACTCAGAATCGTATACCAGTCCTATTATCAGGCTGCTCAGTCAACTAAATGTTCTAAAAGAGATAACCAATGACAATGCAGATATTGACCACTTTAGATGATCTCAAATATGTTTATACAAATATATATTTTAATACACACACACACACACACAACTGGTGTGCAGACATTTATCATGGTCCAGCAGGTGGTGTCTAGATGGTTGCCATAGCAATGTCCTCCAGATGTGTCTGCTTTATCTGATCTGTCCAATATTCTGGAATCAGATTCAATATGCTAGCACACAGAATGCATCAACCTCTCTTCCTTTTGTTGCTATGTGCTGTTGACCTTAGGACCATGATCACATGATGCACAAGCAATTGTTGCATGGCCAGGAATCATGATTTTTAAAGAAAAGTTGCTTAAGTGAGAGGTAACTAAGTTCACAAGACTTTCAGAAGGTAACTGCTTGGTCATGTTCATGATGGTCTGAAGCACAGGTGATAGGGAAGGTATTGGCACATACATAACCAAATGATGGTGTCACTTGAAATGTTCAGAGGCATCAAAAACAATGAGTAGACTGGCAATCAAGACTCCATCCTGTTAATAGGATAGGGCTTTTAAAACTGTGATAGACCTGATACAAGGTAAACTAGGAGACAAGATGATCGATACATATCAGTAATTCACAATTCCCAAAGAAATGAAATAATGAAACTTGAATGGCATATCGAGATTCCTTGACACAAACAGTTTCTCTTCTGAGGGATGCTGTGGGGTGCCTGAAGTATTGGCTAGTCTCTTCAAATCTATCCTGGTCTAGCATTTAGCTTATACAAAGGAGGAAATTCCCTTTCTGACCATTATATTATAGTCATGGATTTGGTTTTACAATCCCAAGAAAACTACAACCATCATAGTTTGACCCCTCCCCCTTTTGCTCAAAAATCAGTCTCACTTTACAGCAACAATATACATTTTTCACATTTTTTTAGATAAAATATCCTTTCAGCTCAGTATCTTGTCTTGCAAGATGGATGGTATCTAAACTAGAAGTCAAGCAATTTAGTAAAAGCCTGAAGAAGAGAGGAAAAAAATATCCAGAGAATACTATCAACATTTAATCAAGGAATATACAAGATTAAGAAACCAAAACCTAATGACAAAGCACATAAAACAGAAACAAAGTTCTCAATGCTACCTCTTTGTGGAAGCCAAAGAAAACTGGGCTTCTGTAAATCTCTTCCACTAAAACATCTTTTCACTTGAATTTCTTGCTAAGACATTGAAATCAGGAACTTCCACATCTTTCCTAAAAATAACAAATAACATAACAAATAGGCACTCCTAAAACATTTACAGCTGTTCAGAATTTGTTTCAGAAAACTGTCTTCTAGTTGAAGAAAAAGAATAAGAAAAGCTTAACAAATATAGAAGTACTAACAACATATAATGAACTTTGAATGCCTTCTCTAGTGGGTATTAGTTAGGAATTCCTTTTAGAAAACTTCTGTTTTAGGATAGTTCTTTAATTTTTAACTCCTTACATATGGGCATGCATAAATCCAACTAGTGCATGTATGGTGTCATGTTTTGGAGCTATTAAAGGGTTTCTAGCCATGTTCTCCTAATCCTTTATGGAACTTGAGTATGCACACCTACAAGGCATAAGCAATGTTGTAAAATTATAAATCTTGTTCCTTCTTTGGCACCACAGCGATAACTTTATCCATTTAGCTGCATGTTATTTCCATGTGCTTGGCTTTCTAGCTTCTTTTTTTTTTTTTTTTTTTTTTTTTTTTAGCATTTCCTCAGAAAAAGGTTTCCAAAGGTTAGAATGGTTATATCTTCTAAGTTATTAGTCTAACTGCGTATAGTTTGGGGTGCATTAGAGACTCCTGCACAGCATCAGCAGGTTCACATGCTGAGGCAGTAGCAAAGGCTTATTCCCCTTGCCATTTGAATCTGGTAGGAGAATCAGTGATGCCCTGGCCAGAATGGTGCAGTCAGGATTATTTCTGGTTCTCCTCCCACTATTTTATGAATTGCCTTGGGGAATAAAGGTATAACGAGGAATGCACTGAGAAATAAATCCAACCAACCTAAGAAGAAATCATCCACAGCTCAAGCCTCTTTGTTCATAGCTCTGCAACAAAACTTTGTCAGTTGCTGCTTGTTCAGAGGTCTATCTATGGTATCTGTTTGTATGATCTAAGAATGTCTCCCTGTCCATCATCCACTGATATTTGGCTGTTCTGAGATGTCCTGCTTAAATCATCTGTCATGGAGGTCTCCTGTGTTGGTATACAGGTAGCCTTCAGGAGAGAGTTATACTCCAGAGCCTGCTCCTAGGCTTTCATGGCCAGCCTGAATAGTTGGTAAGTGTGTGATCCTCCCCCTAACTGTTTACACACCTAATACTCTGTTATGACATGGATGATCCAAGGATTCCAGATTATGCTGAAGACCTTTTAAGCCTAGGAAATCACCATCTTTTCTATGTTTATGTACAGCTTTGCTTGCCTGATATTCCAGGTGTCATGCACTTTGAGGTCTTTGATATGTACTCCAATGCCTTGTCTGAGATGTCCATGGTTAGAGCCTGGTTTGAGATGGTGGTCTGAAGGATATACCTTTGTTGTATCTGACTTGGTTTATTCACTATTCCAGTTCCCTCCATAAACACAAAAGGGCTGGAATGGTATATGAGAGTGAAAGTTTTGGTCATGTGTATTCTTTGTGTCAGTGAAGATTTCTTATGTACACCCTGGCTAAACTGCACTGGCAGTATGGCAGATGTCATGTGGCCCATAATGCTTCCTGACTGCTTCTTCAGGTCTCCTTTGCATATTATGAAAAAAAAGCCAAACGGGACTTAACCTCTTCTGGAGGTAGGTGGACCACTGCTGAACTGGTATCCATGAAGGCACCGTAGAAGATGACATTTCTATCTGGGCCTAGGTTTGACTTCTGTTTGTTCAGGATGGCCTTGTCTGTTGAAGCAGTCTAGTGTGTGTTTTAGTGCCTTCTGCTTGCCCTACTGTGACTGAATCGGGCATCTGTTGAAGTATGGACAATGTGGATAGCTGTGGTCCTGCAGTAAGCTATGACTGGTGTCACACATTTTGTAGAAAAACACTGGGCACACTAGCAAAACCAAAGGTCAAGGAGGTTAATTGATAATGATAAACTCCTAATATAAACCTTCATTCTCCAGTCAGGGTGAAGATGTACACTTCGCCCATTCTCTAAATATATACTTAACCAGTACTTCCTCTCATTCCTAGACACAGACTCTCTGATTATATTCCATTATTCAAAAATGTGAGCTATTTGCAGTGGAAGATTAATTATAACTTGGGACCTAGGCTGTTTTCAGTCTACAAGCACTGACTTGTTATTTAGGACTGCACATAAATAAGCACAGCCTTGTGGGTAAAATTTCCTAAAGAGGATTTTTTTTGGCTTGAAAAGTAAAAATTGTTCATACGTTTTGTTTGGAAATTGTTATTTTATATTTGTGTCATAAGACTCTCTAGTTTGCAAGATGTGTGTTGTCCACAGTATTAGAGAATGCCTTAGACTATTTGCTTACATTTGATATCCTGCAGATGCAATTTCAACAGACCATTTTATTGCAATGGTTAATTGAAAGGCTACATACTTTTTACCAATGTTTTTGCAGGGAGCTGCACTCTCTTGTACCCTACAACATGGGCAGTCTGCCACAACACCTCTCTCCGCCAGTCTGCAAATATGTAACATTTAAAGTCATGCCACCTTAGAGAAAAAGGGAAAACTGTACACCATGTTTCTCCAAGATGATGTGACCTTAAATGTAAAATATTTAGTGACAAGGAATACAGAGAGAAGTCCTATACTAGGACAATATGCAATGTGCAGACCTGCAAAAACTGTAGCTAATATTATATAGTCTTTAGCTATCACATGGAGATAAAATGGTCTGTGAAATTCTTGTGTGTAAGATAATGAATGTGGGCATACAGCTTGCAATAAATTGAGATGCTACAGACTTTAAAATAATGGCCCTTGGTTGAGTGTTGGATAAGGAATTCCATCTTAAGGACCAGTGGATTATATTTGTTCGAAATAGAGGCTGTTTCTTCTGGGATGACTGAAACGACTGCTGCTAGTATTCGACTGTGATACAGACTGCGAGAGTCTGTGTTTCTGGTATGATCATAATTAAAAACACCCCTGCATAAATGCGAAAATATTACGCCAAGATTTAAATCTTGGCATACTATTTTCCTGTTCATAAAGTGTTACCTTTTACTTTTTTGGATTATTTTGATTGCTTCATTCAATCACAGGAAATAGCTTTTCAGTGATTCCTTATGCTCATAATCCTCAAATTATAGATCCTGGACTCTGATTCCAAATCACAGCATTTTTCATTTAAATTGGTACTCTCTTCCTTTAATACCATATTTTTGATGCAGTTTCTTATTTTGGTGTTCAAACTGTTCAGTTCAGTCAGCAATCACCTTTAATTTACTTGTCATTGCTTCAAAACGAGAACTTAAATTTATGTTTCTTCATTTACTACTATGTCAGCTCCTCAAAGTGAGTCTTTCTGAGTTAAATATTCAGACAAGTTGTCTATCTTCTACATATTTTTTGAAACTTACTTTGCTTTTACCCTGCTTGGTTAGTTTTTGTTCAGAGGTTCAGAGGTGTATACTAGGCTAATAGCCACTAGGTCCTTATAAGCTTAGTCATGCAACTAAAATGTTACCCACATATTAGATTTACATAGGGATGATTTACTGACTGCCTCTGTTCATCAGAGACATCAGCCCAAGACCAGGGGTGAATTTCTGATTACCTATCCTTTGGTCCAAGTTGCACCTAAATAAGGTTAGGGAGGTGCTCTGCATTATATGGATGGGGAGACTGTTCCAGAGACTCAGAATTCTCTTGAGAAGCATTTCTGCCTTGCCATCATGTCCTACTTATGTTGCAAGAAAAAAGTAGGTCATTTGATCTAGCAGTTTTAATGCCGTTTGTTTTGTGGGTGTGCAAAAGGTTCATCAAAACAAGGTTCAGGAATGCCTTGTATGTCAGGCAAAGATCACTTCTCAGGAGTTTGTATGATACAGCATAAAGAAACCGGACTTTGAGCTGATCAGCTTGGGACATTTTTACTTCCTGTATTTTTGTAAGGAACTTTTGCTGATATTCCAGTTGCTGCATATGTCTGGTCAGGTACCCTCCAAAGGGGGCATTATACTCTATGGTGGGTCTCATGAAGGCTGAGTACAGGGGTACAAAGACTTCTCTGGACCTAGATGTCATGACCTTACTTATAAGCTGAGCAATACAAAATGATTTCTTATTACCTTGGACACGTGTTGGTTGAAGGCTAGGTTATTATCTACAGGAGATCCCAGACCTATGACTAGTGAATAAATTTCTAGGAGTTTTTTTGATTTGTGTTCATCCATTTTTCTCTGGCTTCATTTGAAAAGGATTATTTGTTATACCTTCTGCAAAAACTGATGACACTGTTCTCTTCTGCTCTTTCTTAGCATACAGTGTTGTAGTACCTATTTTCCAATATTCTGGATGCCTCATGTGCTTTCTGTTGTAACAAGTCATTAGTTGCAAGCCTCTTCCTGGTATTAGAAACAACAGCTGCATACCAAATTCTTGCACTTCTCAAGACCCTCCTTAGACTGTGCTCTGTTTCAAAGTGGGGGTAGAATAAGCTCGATACGGCATTTATTCTCCGAATTGATTTTTTTATGAAAAAATCCTAATGGACAGAACTGTTCAACTAAATAAAACAGCTTGGCTTTCACAGTATTCAGGTAACACCTGTCAAAGGTACTAAAATGTGCAGATCTGACATTTCTTTCAGGTCTCTGCTCCTCATTTCTGGTAAGCTGTTTTACTTTGCTTGCTACATGTCACATGTCCTGGCATGCTTGTTTACATGTTAAACTATGCTCTGGTTGTCTGGATCTAGAAAGGCAAGAAACTGCTTTCAGCTTAAGTAGGGTTATGCATAAACCCCATTTACAGGTTTCTCTTTTTAACCTAGACCTGTAAGGATCCCAAACAGGCTCCTCAACCTATAATTAAGGAATTAAGCATAAGAAGTTTTGACTGATTTGGTGGAAAAAAGAAAACCCAAAGCTGAGATTAATGGTGATTGTCCACCTCAGTAAAGCCCAGCAAAATGAGTCCAACACCACTGGAAGATCCACAAGGATTTGATTATTCAGCAAACCACTGGTACCTCACCACCACAGAAAGCACCTTTATGTGAGGATGGGACAATGGGGCAGTGAAAATTGTGGCTACCATTCTGTTTTAGAGGTCCAAAGGGGTATGAGCCTCTATTGTCTGTCTTGTCACCCAAGATGCTGAAGCCATGGCTTTCTGGGCTGTCTGAGTGGGTAGGTGTGACTAACATTGTACAGTGCTCACTCTGACTCTTTAAAGAGAATCCATTGTCATTTGCTGGGATATCATACGTGTAAGTCAGATGAAAACATGTAATGCAATATTTTTGTGAACTGAAAGCACTGTTGTAGTAATTATTTGCTCAGTTGCTACATAAGCATCAATGCTTTTGTGATTTGCAAAGGACAAAATAAGAACACATTCTGCATACTTGACTTGCAATACACATATATCAGTGGCCGTCAATGTGACTGATAAATTTCTCCTGAAGAAACGTATTTCCATTTATCAATACTCATGCTTTACTTGTACGTTATCCATTCCATAGCCCATTAGCTCTAAGCTGCATACTCTGTCTTTCTGCTATCTTTTCTCTTACCATTAAATCTGATGCATGGCACATAGAGTTTCTGTCCCAAAAACAGGGACATTTTTAAATATTGCTTTAATTTATTTCAGAACTTGATAGAACAGCAAGTTTTGCATAAACACTGATTAAATAAGAAGTATGAATTTCTAATGCTTGGCATTAGTGACTGACTATAATCCTAAGTGATTTACCAGAAATAAAAAATGTAGTGAAGGTCATGGTGATGAAGCAAAATCGGGGGCATTTTGCAAAATCTATGCTATGCTTGCTAAATGCTATGATTAAAAGGGGGCTTATCTGATGATCCCATCTTATCCATAACATGCCCCTTTCAGCTCAACCTGCTTGCTAAATATCCAAGCTAACATTTCTTGAAATTAATTCATAAAGACGCCCATTATTGGTTAAGCTCAAAATATGTTTCCAATTCTCCTTTCCATCTCTTAACATCAACTGCCAGTGAATTATGCTAACGCCTTTTGGAGACTGCTTAATGTATAAAAATATCTGTGGAGGCCTTCTTGAACTTGTGGCATATTTTAGTGCTATACCTATTTCTTTCTGCTTTTCCCATTTTAACCTCTTTCCTATTTCCTTTCAATCAAACTTCATTTTTTTCAGAGTCGCTTTTTTCTTGTAGGATTTTATATGCTCTACTTATAAATGCGTTTTTCAATTCTCCCATTCTTACTTCATCTAGGAATTTCGTTAGTTCAGAAGTATCAGCTTCTCTAAAGAAATTAAGTTTGTAACTTTTACTTTTAAACGGCAGTCCACAACATATTATGCAAACTATTACATTATGACGCGTGTATCACTGCAGTTATTTCAAACACTAAATCATTTAAGCTGCAATACTGAAGTTCAGTTAATCACTGCTGCAGCTACTTCTAGAGCACAATAGAGTTATTAACCACTTTTACATTACCCTGATCTATTGGTTATCTGAACTTTTGCACCCATTTTATAATCTAAGATTGCACAAAGTATAGGCCTTGGCTACTTCTAAGCACAACACTTTAAAATATATGCTACAGTATAAAACAAAATCAGTAATAGTGCACATTTTATATTGTTATTGTAGAATGTGGCCATAATCTGTTGTACTTTTCAACCATCTACTAGGCCCTAAAAATAAAACTAATATTACCAAAAGTGTTGGATGTCATTTGATCTCATAACCCTCTTTCTATGTGCATGCATAATTTAGAAAAATAAAATCTAAAATATGTAAAATTAAAACTTACTGAGTTACTTCATTGATTATTTTAACTCTCTAACCTACTTATGAGTTTATTTTAAAAAAATCAGCAATTGTCAGCCTGTGAAAGGTTAAAGAAAGCTCAGGTTCCATATAAAGCCTTCTGCTGTCAAAGAGTGGGAGTAAAACTTTCTGGCAGTGGAAGAGAAATTAAATCTGAATTACTGAACTTGAAAATAGAATAAAGTCTCCACTTCTTGAATTTAACAGCAGAAACATACTAAAAAAAGAGAGGCAAAATGTTGATAAATTAGTGTTTAAAAAGAAATTGAACAACACTTGGACAAGTGCGATAAAGAACTATGCAATATAGCTGAAGTCTGCTAATCCTTACATTTGAGTCATCTGGGATGAACAAAAGGCACGTCGCTTATGAGATATGCTGATACTGATACTACTATATTTATTTAATAGATAAACAATGTGGTGTGTTTAATTATGATTTATGATCATTCATTTTGTCATCACTGTCCCACACATGGGACAACAAACACTTTACAACAGCAGAAAGGCACTCATGAAAGGTATTCATGTGAAATTATATTACAACATTCTGGGTGGGTTGAGCACCTGCATTCACCTTATGCTCCTGCCAAATACAAGATCCACTGATATCTTTATGACACACACCCTGTCATGTGCCTTACTGCTTGATTACATATAAGGAAATATTTTATGTCTGCCATAAGCCTTTAAGCTAGACTAAACAAGATAGGTGACATGAACAATAAATATCTAATCCTTGTATTAAAAAGTAATCCAAAAAAGTACAGTTGTACGAGCATAGCATTTTATTTTCAAGGCATAGACTCTTGTATAATTAAATCTCAAGGGTAATTAATAACCTTAAAAGAATTACCCTTTTGTGTACTGCTGCCAAGGGATAGAAGTCTTGCAAATCACTATTTAATTGGTCACGTTTACTTACATTTTTCTGCCTACTGTCATTTATTTGTAATGAACTTGTCTGTAGCTTTTCTCCAGGTTTATCGGCAAATAAGACATACACAGTAGGGCTATCCCAGTGAACAAAATGTAAAATAAATAAAATATAATAAATATGCTGCTACGCAACAACGTCATTCAGTACTTGGCTTACACATTTTCAAATGGTTGAAGGGCCTTCTATGCATCCTTTTTTTCACTGCTGCTAATCCAGTATCACTTGGTTTGTGCATCATATAAAACAAACACCTGAACTAACTTCTATTCTTCTAGTAAGAAATGTATTCATGTGTAAAACACTCCTGCAATAAGTATTAACTGTAGCACTGAAACCACCCTATAACTAACATCATTGCTGCACTTAACTTATTGACTCTAGTGTATAAGTAAAGCACAAGACATAAAAACCAAATCTAAAGAAACGGATGGTAGCTGAAAGGCATTCATGCAATGGCAAGTAATTACCCCAAGGTATAATGTTAAGGTTAGTACTCTGTACAGCTCAATTATTATTATTATTATTATTATTATTATTATTATTATTATTATTGGTGCAGACTCTTGCAGACATAAATATTACAAATGTTCAGACTAGCAAACAACACCACAAAACTAACTAGGGGGAGTTATCAAATGCAGGAACATTTGCAATACTGTCCTACCAAAACCTATTCTTTTTTAAAAATGAGCTTTAAATTTATTGTGCTATGTAAACATTTAACTCCTGAGTATGTCAAAGCTTAACAGAAATCCTGCCAGATATTAAAATATGCAATACAAATGAAGTAGTTTTCCTTACCAGGTCTAGCAAACTGTGCTGTGATGGTACCTATTGCACGTCATCACAAAAGGCAACATAACAGTGAACCACTTTTATATTGTCATTAGTAGTATGCCTTGTTTCTCTTTAATGAAGGAAATGATACAGTGGTCCCATTTTCTGGCACTTTTGGTTATACCCACAAAATACTAGAATCACTTTTTTACAGTCAGCATGTGTAGTAATTCTGCACATTTGTTTTACTGTTTAGGAAGGAAGATTGTCAATTGCATATATTGTTGAGACACAATTGAGATTATTTT
Source organism: Protopterus annectens (assembly GCF_019279795.1). Classification (NCBI taxonomy): domain Eukaryota; kingdom Metazoa; phylum Chordata; order Ceratodontiformes; family Protopteridae; genus Protopterus; species Protopterus annectens. Next base: position 649,829,642 of record NC_056748.1, read on the forward strand.
TGGTATGAAAGAATGGTTGCTTCGAATGACCAGTATGTCATTTTGGAAACTAGGTATGACTAGCACATTTCAAGGCCTGTAATTCAGATATCCATCTTGTTGAAGTTACTGCGACCAAGAACAGTGACTCACAAGCAAGAAGTTTTAAGACCACTTGGACAAGCAATGTCAACGTTCATATCAGTTAAAATCATAAAAAGGACAGAATGCATAGCAAAGTAATTACCAAACCAATTACGATGAGAAATGAGAAACAAGTACAATGCTCAGAGTTCACATTTCCAATGATAAACGGTTAAGCAGTCATAACTTTTACCCACACTTAATTTTTTCTTTCATGTGAAGGGAAGGCTAGAATTTTTTTTTTCATCTATGGCATTTAAGATATGTTTGCTCAAGGTACCTTTTGGTTTCTGTTCAACAGACATGCCAGGTGACTGCTACCTTGCAAAAGTCTTAAAAGTTGAATTCCATGATTTCATGTCCAGGCTTGGGTAAGAGATGAAGACCTGCCTTACTGCACCTTCAGAAGAATATACAATTAAGAAAAAGGGTTTTAAGTGATCCTAGCTCTTTTTCTAATGGTGGCAAGATTAAATATACAACAAGATGAGGACCATCAATATTTGGTGCCTTCCTTAAGCAGAAAAGATACTAAGAATATATGTCTTGTAATGGTGCCTGTAAGCCATATTGATATACAAGTGAAGAAAGAGACTGTAGTCTCTATATGAAATAATGATAGCAATTCATTGAGAATGAACAGACCGTGGGGACAGAGTGTACTAAAAGCAATGGTTAATCCTATGACACAACAAACTTTGTTACATGCAGAATAGAACTGCATAGTATAATGAAACGGCTCTTATTTTATATATTGATGTAAGAACAATGGTTACTATGTTGGGTGGCACTGGTTAGGACTGAGTGTCCTGATTTTGGATTGGTCATCTGTCTGATGACTTGGATCTTCTGCAAGAGGTGGCTTGAAGCTTTGAAAAAAAGTAGTGACTATCTTCCTTCACTAACTAGCCTCTCATCTCCTCTCAAGCTAGACTTCATTATATTAACACTGGGGCCTGTCCAATCCTATGCATTAACCACTTCAGTAAAAATCAGTAGTAGGAGGCCATTCCACCAGTATTATATCACTGCAATAAACAAGATCTTCCTCTTTTAAAGCAAATATGGCATTGTTGACAACAAAGTCGCACTAGACTTTCCAACTACTCACCCAACGTAGACCCCTTTATAATGGTGGGGGTCCTTTCCCTCCCTGGTTCTTATTGCAGTAACAATATTATCTGCTCAGCCAACCAACATGTTCATGAGCTAAGGAAAAAAAAAACTGTCCTGTTTTAACAAGTAAAGTTTTAATTCAGTTACTCACTGTATATTTAAAACAGAATGCCAAATACTGCCAGTCTCAGCACTTCAGTATAGTAAATGTCCATCCCAAGATCTACATATTGTATAAATAAAAAAAAATGCTTTTAAAATGGCAAGTATGTTTTCTGCCAAGCTTTACTGAAAAACTAATACCATCAACATCCATCAGCTGTTTTCATAACCCCCTTTAAAATGCCAACCCATACAGCAGTAAAATGACATTTGGGTATGCAGTTCTCAAAGTCCCAATATAGATAACATTTGTTGTAGTACTTATTTTTTTTTTTGTTTGGAACAGCAAGTATGGCTTCTGCATAACAAGCACATTTCTAATCTATCCACTGCAACCTCCCACTAAACCCTAAGCTTAAACCCTAAGCTTAGTGACCGCTTGGGGGTATTGATCCCTAAAGTCATGGATCCTAACACAGATTGTGGTACACACCTACCTTGCCAATGTCATTCCCCCAAAATAAACACATATAGCCATTCACCATATCTTATCTTATCCCCTGATCAGGCAGATGCTATTTTAAAATGATACCAAGTTTCTCAGTCTTCCTAGTATCCCTGATGTAAATGTCAGCGCCTGTGTTAAAGAGAAATATTGCTTTAGAAAATGCAACTGTGTGACGCACCCATGACAATAGAAAATCTTAAATAGAGACTCTTGCAATTCAATTCTTTTGGACTTCTGCTCATCAAATGTTAGTCCCTGTCCATTCAATTTTTCAGGTTGTTAAATGTCTCCACTTTGAAGGTAATGCTAGTTTAATACAGATGCCTCCTTGGTATCAGTTAAAATGTGGCTCTTATAAAGAATGCATTACTCCATTCCACCTTTAATTTTTCTACCAAGAAGCTTGTAATGTGGGAAATAATATGGGCTGGCTGGTGCCACTGGTTTTCTGGGTCACTGGGCTATAGCTCACTCCAAATATTTTCTTTAATGTATAATAGAAGCCTGCAAGGATTGAATAAGTTGTACTTTTTTTTACATTTTTCAGTCTTAAATGGTTGCAACCTCTGCATAGTTTTTGGATTTTGCTGACTTACATGATCAAGGCCCCCACATGTGGATGCAAAACTAAAGTACTAAAAGTACAGATTAGACCATTTTCTCTACAGCCCAGCAATTCTGGCACTCTTACCCCTGCAATTTGCTCTGTAATGCCTGCCAATCAGTGTAACTCCACTATCCACTACTCTTGCATGTATGCATTTGATTGGTCATTTAGAGGCCATTTAGGCTGCAAGTAGTAGCAGCCAAATGTTAAACAGAATAGACTGGCTACCTTCCCAGTCAGATACATTTCTTTTGTCCAGTATCTTGAAATGACATAAAGGGGTTAGCTTATTGACCTTCCTTAAGCAGTTGGAACCATGTTCACATTAGGACGTGTGCAGTCTGATAAGAAAACAATGCAGTAGCAGTGTGATTTTTTTTTTGGGATTTTCAGAAAAAATAAAACTATTTAATATAAAACAGTCACAGACTATAGACACAAATTGCAACATCCTACTGCATCCTGACAATAAGATTTTTTAAAACCATTTGGCAACATCTTCCCTTTAAAAACTCTGAAACCTTTCTCACTGCTCCCATTGATAGGCCAGATAAAATCTGAAGAAAAAATTAAATATCTAGGGATTACATTCTCTACAGATAATAAAGACTTCTATCTCAATATCAAACAAAAGTGGGATCACATTCTACTTGATCTAAAAAGATGGAAAAATCTGAAATTACCATCATTAGCTAAAGTAGCAATTATAAAAATGAATATATTGTCCAGATTTTTATATATCTTCATGTCTTCCCAGTTATCAATACCTAAGAAATTTTTCAAACAAATTCACACTGAATTCGCTAAATTTATATGGGAACCAAAAAAAAGTAGAATCTCATATGACAAACTGATGACTCCAAAAAACAAAGGTGGATTAGACCTACCAAATTTCGAAAACTACTATTCAATCATAAATGCCAATAGAATTCTGAGAATTGCAAACTACAATAAGTTAGAAACCAGCTGGGCCCCAAATTGGGTGAAAATAAGTTTTAAACATATTGAAAGCCTGAATATAAATCCTAAATCAATACCCTTCTTAAGTTATAAAAACATCAAAGCATATAACCTATTGGAATGCCTTAAAAACTCTATAATAGTAACACAAAATCTTTTTAAGTCACTGAATCTCCTACAACCCATGATGATACTACAACCTATTCATAAAAATCCTAATCTAAAAATTAATAATCAGTTAATAGACCTGGAAAAATTCCCACTTATAATTAATATAACACTGCAAGATCTCTACCCATATTTGAACTGTTCCAATAATGAAATAAGAGACCAAATGGGGCTTCCCAAACCTTATTTGTCGATCTTAAGACAAATTAAAGAATTGTGTATAGGCTACCTACAGGATACAAACATCAATAAAGATGACCTAATGAAATGTAACTCATTATACCAAGCCATTATATAACACAGTAAATTTATAACATGTTCATATAGAATGATCAAGGACCTGCAATACCAAGAACACATACTTTTGTCAAACTTTTGGAAAAAAAAAATACCATAGGTAGAAAATCATAAAATATTACAAGCATTTAACCTAACAATAAAATCCATACCTCTTCAAAAGTTAGGATTTACCCAACTCATGATATATAACAATGCTTATTATACACGCCTTAGACTACACAAGTTTAACTCTAGAAACTCCAAATTCTGCCCATACTGTAAAGATGAGACTGCTGACCTTTTACATATGTTCTGGAGCTGTAAATGTGTATACAAACTTTGGAACTCCCTGAAAGTACAGTTACAAAAGATGGGATACCAATCATCAACACTCACGTCGGAATTCACGATACTGCATATTCCCCCAATTAACCTATCCAAAACTCAAACAATTATCCTAATCAATATCTTCCTATTAATGAAATTGTACATAGCTACAAACTGGTTGACCCCATCTAAAATCTCATGGAATAACTTCAGGAAGCTAGCGATAAGGCATATATTAGCCCACAAGTACATAATAAACAGACAAAACAAAAACCCTAACATTTTGAAATGTTGGGAACAAATTTTTAATATAATACTTGCATAAATAATTAATTCTAGAAAACAATTACAACATATACAATAAAATCATAACATGATATAGCACTATTCTAACCTGATGGTTTAACCCTGGAGAAAATAAAGCTTATCTCTTTCTATACTAGCATAATATAAAAGCATTCATGTAAATAGTGTAAATATGTTAAAATATTGTGGTTATAACAGTCATATTGAACCTGTGGCTACTTTTGTTGAAATGATGTATATTGAAAACAAACAATAAAGAAGTATTATTGAAAAAAAAAAAAACATTTGGCATATTAGATATCCTTACATAATTTTGCTTGGTGCTAACAGCTTCTAGTCACAGTAAACCTAGTGGCAACTTTCATTCCACTCAACCTCTAAGTGCAAGAAATCTAGACAAAGCCAAAGGCCCCAAATCAGGGACTGATATTAAACACACTGCTCTTATAAACTTAGTGCTACTAGAATAACAGGATTGGATACATTTTCTGACTGATAAAAAGTATGAAACTCAAATGTATGTCATTACTTAGTGACTTGAATCTTCAATAATTTGCCAGAGAAGCACAACTTTTATGAATAGCGGATGAAAAAAATGAGGCAAAGATCTGGGCATTCTGTGAAAATCTGGACAGTTGAATGATACAACAACCTTCTATATCTGAAGCAAAATGAAAAAAAAATTACTCTGAGTCAATTTCCTTGATTTCTTTAAATAAATAAAATAAAAGAACACTATTAGGCTACTTTTGAGGGCTTCTTCAAAATCTCTGTGGCCAGACAGTTAGAGTGAAAAATCGGTGTGAGATGACTATATATAATTTTATATTGTTTTTCTGACTTGTGCAATAATATTTTAAATTGTTATGAATATATAAGCCTAGGATTAGGCTACATAAATGAAGCAAATTTAAATGAATATTACTGGAGCACTCTTTACCTTGTGTTGACAGGGATGATTTGTTCTAATTACAAACGGCACAGAATTCAGAGTAATGTTAAAATGAGATTTTTCTTGGATGCTTTGAAATAAGCTTACTCATACTTTGTCTCTGTCTTTTGAGGTAGCCTCCTTTTAGCTTGGGTATTATTGCCAGGAAAAATTATATGAAGTAATGCTGACAGTTTCTTACATTTGAACCCTCACTTTCTCTTAACTGCAGCCATAATTATGGAGAGGGAAGCCACCTTCAACCTGAATATATACTACTATTGACATTTTTTCTTACATTTGGTCAATCCGACATATCTGGTCTACCAAATGCAACTACAGATAAGGGTGTGGGGTATTTTCCCATTGTATATCGCTTTAAAGTGTTAAAGTTGCAAAAAAGCTGAAACACATTAGTATAAACAATGCATATATAGTTATTGTAGGAGATTCTGAAACTATGGGCACACAGAAACAAAATGGAGTATAATACTTGAGACAGTTCACTGTAGATTTAGTCAGCCAAACATTTCTTCTGTCCCAGCAAGGTGGTTTACTAGTGGTGGGGGACCGGAATTGCAGCCTTTCAGTTATTTTTTGAAAAAACTGAAAGATATTTACTATAGGTCATCATTGTATTTACAGAGGTGGACATGTGTGTTAACACCTCTCAACCTTCAAGCATTGAAATCATAGCAATGGTCTTTAAAAATCATAGCAGAGGGTCAAAAGGAGGAGCATTTTCTTATTTTTCACAAATGTCTTTATATACTAGACTGTATATAGTAAGTGTTAGTGAAACTGTGTATAAACCTAATTTATGTATTTAACAAAATATATACCCATAAAACAAGTCTAACTTTGAGGAAAATCCTAATTCTAGGAGGAGCAAGGCTAAATATGAGGGCCAAAATCATAGCACCATGCCTAAACTACAACAGTTGAGAGGTAAGTGTATGCTGACCCACTGCAGTTGTAATTCCAGGGAGGTGAGATATTTACTGCCTTTGCCATCATTACAGGAAAGTTAGCTAGTTATCATGTACAGTAAAATATGACCAATTATTTAACAATATAACAATGCTGAAAGATGTACCGACCAAATTTCAGTTAGCCCCACCCACTCAGTTGCTCCATTCTACTCCTAATTGAACCCATCTTGCTTTGAAGTCACCAGCTTCACCTTAAATGATTAGTGAAATCTGTAACACTGTACGTACACCATAACTATGCAAAAGTAAGGTTAACAGCAAATCTTGTACCTTAAATAGAAATTCTTCTCCATAACGGAGAGGATATAGTGGGGAGGGTATGAGCAAGCTTGTTGCTCAGCTGCCATAATTTTGACATATGGCTATGATTTTGTACCCATAGTACCTTCATCTAACTTTACTGATGTTTTTAACAGATAATAAAATTACAATACTTTGTCACAACACAGATTTCTGCACTACAGAACTAAGTCTACGCATAGATCCTTTGTTACAAACACACATTCTATTCTAGTATTTCAGAGCTACTCGTGGGCTTCATATTGATCACTGTTGCTGTAGCATTAACTACATGGAGACTATTGCTAGAATGTCAGCGTTTTCTGTGAGAAAATGCTGATGTTTCTCAGTCTATCAGAAAATACTTTGAGTTGTTACAGAAGGATTTACAAACTGCAAGAAAACAAATTTGCATTTTAGTATATTTTATTTATTTTATTCCAGAATTTTCAATGGGAGAGCACTAAGGTTTCTCCGTAACTATTCAAAGGTATGGGGTATCTTTTTTCCTTCATTTTTATTTCACTTTATTTTATTTTTATATATTTTTAGTTTTATTTTATTTGGATTATATCTTATCAAAGATATAACAGCCAGCCAGCTTCCACAGCTTCTGGGCACTTTCCATGCACCCAAAAGTACAGTTGTGTACCTACCATAAATGCAGATGTTCGAGTGTATTCACTGTTGCAGTCATTACTCTTGGGTTATCCTGCTGGCAGGCTACCCACAGTCGGCCAGAATTCCAAAGTCTAGGTCCGGCGTCGGTTGCCTCTTCCCTGACGTCAGTGCGCCAGGGGTATAAAAGATGCAGCCGACACCATTTTCTTCAGTTTTTCTTGCCCCAGATGTCAGGTGCCCTTAAATTGGAAGGCTGAAAGAATATGCCAATAAAAATACATGCACAAAAATAACATGTCCTTCATGTACAAGCAAATACACCAAAAAGGTTGTATAGGATAGAGAAGTGCAGATAAACCCCAGCAAAGAAAAGGGGGATGGTGGGTGGGTAACCTGGACTGCAACAGTGACTACACTGGAACATCTACATTTATGGTAAGTACACAACTGTACTATGTTCATCGTGTTTCACTGTTGCAGTCATTACTCTTGGGTTGAATCCCAAAGCTGAGGTAGGGTGGCTGGGCTAAATAGGATTAGGAGAGTCTATGAGGCCCTGCAGAACTGCAGTGGCAAAGCCTGCTCTGGACTTAGAGTAAAGAGGTAAGTGGTAGTGCTTTGTGAAGGTGTACACTGAACTCCAAGTTGCAGCCTCTAAGATATCTTTGGTTGGTACTCCTCTGAGGAAGGCTGCTGAAGTGGCTGCTGCTCTGGTGTAATGAGGCCTAATGTCCTTAGGCACTGATTTGCCATGTTGAAAATAGCAGAAACGGATGCAATGGCCTATCCATTTAGAAATAGTCTGTTTTGAGATGGCCTTTCCTTGTGAACCTGCAGCATATGACACTAAAAGTTGCTCAGTCTTTCTGAAAGCTTTAGCTCTGTCCAAGTAGAATCTTAACTGCCTGTGTATGTCCAAAGAATGCAGAATTTCCTCACCCTTGTTCTGTGGATTAGGATAAAAGGTTTGCAAGTGAATGGTTTGGTTGAGGGCCACACTGGATACCACCTTAGGCATAAATGTAGGGTTCATCCTCAGAGAAACCCTGTCTGGATGGAAAATGATAAAAAGTTCCACGGCCATGAGTGCTTGTAACTCTGAGACTCGCCTTGCAGAGGTTATTGCTAGGAGCAGAGCTGTTTTCGAGGATAAGAATTTTATATCTGCTGTTGATGCTGGCTCAAAAGGAGGCAGTGTGAGTTTTTCCAAAACATAATTGAGGTCCCAGGCCAGAACTGGTGTTCTCCTTAGAGGCCCCTCTGAGGTACTGCCTTATTAAAAGATGAGAAAAGATAGGTGGTTCCATATTGTAATGGGCTGAAATGGCAGTGGCATTCATCTTAATAGATGAGAAAGAAAGGTCTTTGTTTAGCATCTCAGTTAGGTATTATAAAATCTGAGGGATATTTGGTACACACGTGTCTATGCCTTGTTCCTGGTTCCAAGCAGATAATCTCTTCCATTTTTCTGCATAAGATTTTCTGGTACTGGGCCTCCTGGCTTCCAAGATAACATCCATAACAGCTTTTGAAAGAGGAGTGTTCTGAATGGCTACATTATCCACCATGTTGCCAGATTTAAGGTCCTGAGTTGGCTGTGCAGGATCTGACTGTTTTGTTGGGTCAGCAAGTGAGAAGTTTGAGGCAGTATCCATGCTGGACCTTGAGACAAGCTCTTCAGGATTGGGTACCAGTGCTGGCATGGCCAGTCTGGTGCAATCGGTATCATTTTTGGCTTCTCTTGTATGACCTTTAGGAGTACCCTGGGAAGGAGAGGCAATGGGGGAAAGGCATATACTGTTAGATTTTTCCAGCTGAAGGATAGGGCGTCCACTTTCCATGCTTGCTTGTGATAAATCCTTGTGCAAAATCTCTGCAATTGGCAGTTGTGAGGGGAGGCAAATAGATCTATGTCTGGGCATCCCCATTTCCTTATTATCATGCTGAAGACTTGTGGATCCAGTTTCCATTCGTGGGGATCCATGAGGTTTCTGCTTAGTTCATCTGCCAGAGTATTTGTTTTTCCTGGCAGGAATTGTGCTTGCAGGTGAACTTGAAACGCCAATGCTGTGTCCCATAAGGTCATTGCTTGTCTGCAGAGGGGGTAGGAATGTGTACCTCCCTGTTTGTTTATGTACCACATGACCGTAGTGTTGTCTGTCCTTATCAGTAATTGTCCTGGATGAAGTAGGTCCTTGAAAGCTGTCGGCATTTTGAACAGCTAGCATCTCTTTTTGATTGATGTGAAGATGCATCTGGTTTGCAGGCCATGTGCCCTGAATACATTTTCCTGCCATATGGGCCCCCCAGGCATAATCTGATGCATCCATTGTCAGTGTTTGTCTGGCTGGGGGTAAACTGAATGGCAGACCCTCGTTGTGGTGACAGGCTTCTGCCCATCATCGAAACTCCTGTTGCAGGCAGGGAATGAGTGCAATTACTGACTCCAGGCTGTGGCAATGTTGCGTCCAAACACCTTTTAGATACCATTGTAGTTTCCTCATATGCAGTCTGGCATATGGAATTAGTAGAATGCAGGATGCCATGAAACCCAAGGCCTGCAGGATTTTCCTTGCAGATAAGTGGGTTTTTGTTGCCAAATTCTTGAAGTAAGTAGTCAGTTGCTTTTGTTTGTCTGGCGTGAGATATGCCATCTGGGCAGTTGTATTTAGGCTTGCACCCAGGAATATTATTTCTTGAGAGGGCACTAGTTTTGATTTCTTTTCATTTACTGTGTACCCTAGGCCAATTAGTAATCTTTTTACAAACGCCAGATGCTTTAGTAGAATGTCTTTGTTCTCTGCTTGAATTAGGCAGTCGTCCAAGTAGGGGTATATTTGAATTCCTTTTTGTCTGCAAAACGCAATTACTGGTGCCAGGCATTTTGTGAAGACCCTGGGTGCAGTAGATAAGCCAAAGGGCAGTGCAGAGAATTGGTAATGTATTGAGCCAGCTATGAATCTGAAGTATCTTCTGCAAGATTGTCTGATTGGGACATGCAGGTATGACTCTTTTAGTTCCAAAGTTATGAGCCAAGCTTTCTTGCCCAGCATGGGTAGTAGCTGCTGTAGAGTCAACATCTTAAATTTTGGAACTTCCAGAAACGTATTTAGTATAGACAGGTCCAGTATTGGTCTCCAGGTTTTGTCCTTTCTGGGTACTAGGAAAAGTCTGGAGTAAAATCCTTGCCCCTGCTCTTGTTGTGGTACATGCTGAATGGCCCTCATATCCATGAGGGCTGTAATTTGTTTTTGTGCCTCTGCCCATTGATTGTGTGGCAGGTCTGGCATACCTTTTCACCTTGGTAGAGTGTGAAAATGGAACCTGTAGCCTTGGGACACTATGTTCAGGATCCATTTGTCTTGGGTAATCCTGTGCCAATTTGAAGAAAAAAGTGCTAGTTTTCCACCAAGGGGGCTGCCAAAAGTAAAGTGCTTGGATCTGGTATGTTCCTGAAAGGTTGTGATTTGTCTTCTCTGCTTTTGGAGGTAAGAGCACCCCATTGTTTAGGCCTGTATGAGCCTTGGGGCTGAGATCTGCCTCTGGGACATCTGTATCTGCCTCTTTGTGGTCTGTCTGATGCTGGAAAGGACCAATTTTTAGAAGGCCAGTTTCTGCTAAACCTGGGTGGCTGTACCTGTAAGAAATCCTTGACTGTCTGCATGGATTTTGCTTTATCCTCCATTTTTTTCAACACCTCTTCTGCTTTAGTACCAAACAAAGTATCATGCTGTAATGGTGCATCTAATAATTTTACTTTAACATGATCAGGCAGATTTTGTTCCTTAAACCAAGCATGCCTTCTAATAACAGAACCTGTAACAGCGGCCCTGCAAGAGGCCTCCAGAGAATCATAACCACAGTGCAAAGTATGCTTTCCCACTTGTTCAGCTGCATGCAATAAATCCTGCAATTCCTTGTTCTCTGAACATTCAGTATTTGTCAACATTTTCTGTTTAAGCAGTGACATTAAATATTGCTGATATTTAAGCATATGAAACTGACAATTTAAAGCCCTTACGGCCAGGGTTTCAGAAGTGTAGACTTTTTTCCCCCATCTGTCTAGAGACCGGGAATCCCTATCAGAGGGGACAGGTTTTTTTGCAGTGGAAGCTTTAACCCCCTTGGGACCCTGAGATATAGTTTCTGGGTCAGCAGCGGGGTGTTTATACAGGAATTTATGAGAATCTGAGACCCTTTAGTATCTGTCTGGCTTAGCAGGTGCAGGGGGTAAAGATTCTGGGGACAGGCCGGACTCTGAAAATACATCATCTACAATGTCTAGAACAGGTGGAATATCAAGGGGTCTGTGCTGAGGAAGCAGCAGAAAGTCTCTGAGCCTTTTCTTAGATTCAGAATAATCTTGGCTCTCCCAGTGGAAATTTTCCCTCATGGTATGCAGGGTTTCCCCAAAAGAATAATCCTCAGGAGGAGAGGCTGAAGGAATGGATTCTTCAGCATCAGAATCCTCATAGGGAAGCATGGCGTAATCCTGTTCAGAAGAGGAATCAGAGGAAATAGAAACCTGATCAGAAGAATCATACTCTGTCTCTTGCCTAGGCCTCTTATCAGGAGGGGGATGGGAGCCCCTGATCAAAGTACTTAGATCTTCGGCCATTTTAAGCATCTGTTTTTTAGGCATGGAAGTCTGAGTAGGAGAATGCTGTACTTGTTTCTTTGTCTTTAGTGCTGCTTTTGTCTTTGTCTTTGAAGCTGAAGATGGCTTAATATATAGTTGTGTAGGTCTGAAGACACCCTCAGAAGCCGATGCCTGCTCAGCGGCTCCGGACCCATCTGAGGGAATGATTTCCGAGTGTCCAATACCTTGAGTATCCAGAGGCCCAGTCGGCTCCACATGGGAGTCGGAAGTGGCCTGTGGCTCTGAGGTAGTGGGCACCAGGGGCTGCGAAAGCACCTCACTGAGAACCGGCGAACTGGCGACTGGCCTAGCAGAGGCTTCGTCATCGGTTTTGGACCTCGGATGCCTATCTTTTTCCTTGTCCTTGCGTTTTTTGTAAACTCCGGTTGTCGGCTGATCCGATGGCATTATATAATTTAAATCTTCGGCCAAAGTAATGGAATGCAAAATCGAACTGACGCTTGATAGTTAAAGCTAGCACAAAACCGACAACTAGCAATGTTATGATCAGGGCCTAGGTAAGGAATACAGTAAGAGTGAAAATCCTTATGAGGTATTTGCTTCCCACAAGAAATACAATTGTTAACTTTTTCTGACATCGGTCTGGAGCAAGAAAAAAGTTTCCCCAATGGGGTACTTAGCTTTAATGAAGACTTTGGTTCTGAAATTCGTATTTGAAAATCTCAGGAGTCGGCCGACCAGCACTTGCGAACTGCTTTTGCTTCGGGCACCGCGCGGCAAGAAAGACTGAAGAAAATGGCGTCGGCTGCATCTTTTATACCCCTGGCGCACTGACATCAGGGAAGAGGTGACAGCAATCGACGGCGGACCTAGACTTTGGAATTCTGGCCGACTGCAGGTAGCCTGCCAGCAGAATAACCCAAGAGTAATGATTGCAACAGTGAAACACGATGAACATCTGTCAAGCAGCTTGAACTGAGCTGAATAAGATAAATTTGTGAGCAAAACCTTTCAGAGTTTTCCTGACAGCAGAAAGAGAGAGGCAATGAAAGAACTAGTCCTGAAACAACAAAACATATATGTCAACACCCTGGTATAAAACACACACACACACACACACACAACAAAAAAAACAAGGGCAATGGAGGAAGGGAGCTGTTACTGCAAGTGATCATTTGAACATTTACCTTTATGATGACTTCAACTTACAGAACATTACTATATTCATCAAATTGATCTCGCTGCAGTAGCCCTAGCTATTTTAGTGGATTACCATAGCCAATTGCATTTGGGAGGTGGAAGGAGAAGAGTCCAGGATCCACTGCTAAATGGTCCTAGCAAAGCTTGATCTGGACCTAGAGAGGGAATCAGACTTGTAGTGCTTTGTAAAAGTATGTACAGAGGACCAAGTAGCAGCTTGCAAAATATTTCTAGAATCAAACCCCTTTCAAAAAGTATCAGCAAATCTTAAGTCCAATAGAAATTCTATAACCGGGGGGGGGGGGGGGGGGTATAGTGGGGATGGTATTGGTGATCATGTTGTTTAACTGCCATAATTTTGATATATTGTTGTGATTTTGCCCCCATACATTCTACATGTAAATTTACTGCTGTTTTTAATAAACATACAATTATTTATCAGTACACAAATTTCTGTACTACTGAACTTTAGTCTATGCATAAATATGTCACAAAACGCATTCTATTTTATTAGTTCATCGCTACTATTCTGTAATAAAAACTTCCATTCTAGTAGTTCAAAACTGCTGTTCTGCAACTAAAATTCCATTCGAGTCATTCACAGCTACTGTTCTGTAACTCAAAAGTGTTATTCTTTCTGGCCTCAGTTGTTACTTTGAAATATGTTTTAAGATTTGGGATTTGAGTTCAAGAAGTTTGCTCATGTGAAGATGAACCATAAGATCTGAATCTAAGCTTCACTCAAACCCTGATTACCTTTTACCATGCTCTGTACTATCCACATTTGACTTGTAATACATGGTAAGGCTATAGCAATAAAAAAAAGAAATAATAGATGGGCTCAAGACCTAAAAAGCACCATAGTTAGGTATGGGGATTTTTTTTCAAGCTAGAAATAACACTTCTAAAAACAGTCCCTATAAAATCCAGTTAGTACTCCTGGGAATCACCCCTTTCTGGTCCTGTGGAACAGTAGGTTGTATCTAACAAAGAGAAGTCAAGTACAATGGCATGATCAATGTAATCGGATCCAAGGTACCAAGGAGTCAAAAACAGCCAGCAGAGTCCATAAACTGATTTTAATAAAGAATAAAACATATGAACGCAGCCACATAAAATACATATTCATTCATACAGCTTTTAAAGTAAAATATTTAAGCATTCAGTTAATCTTTTTTGGAGAAGTGAGCTATATTTTTTAGTTAATTTACAACATTTATATTTTTAAATGTATTTTAGCATTTTTAACCTGATTTTAAGAAGTCTTTTAGTCCTTTTAACATGTTTGTGATGAATATTTGAGTTTTATGATAATGATGTCTTAATTTGTCTTTTTGTATTGGCCAGTTTGCTTGTCAGGATGCTATATAACCTTAAGTTTGACTGTTAGATCCACATCTGATGAAGTTTTAAAATGAAAGCACTATGTTTTATATGGCTGCGTTCATGTGCTTTATTCTTTATTAAAATCGGTTGATGGACTCTGCTGGCTGGTTTTTACTCCTTGGTACCTTGGATCTGTTTCTTGGTGTTTGTTGGGTGCCAATTTGCCTCTCTTTTACGGTTATGATCCACGTAATGTAATAGCAGAACACCAGAATCTGAAGCAGCAGCACGCTCAGGCATGTCCATTGCATATATAAGTAGTTTACTTCAGAATCACCAGTGTTCTTGTACTGAGTCATGTTACTGCAGAGTGCATTTATACAGCATTCTGAATTGAGAGAACCAGATTGCAAGCTGTGTTTTAAATTGATTAAGCTTCACTTTAGGGCCACTGTCTTAAGTCTCCATTTCAGTTGTTTTTAAAACCTGCCTTTTCTTTGAGGGCATGTTTGCCAGGTTATGTAAACTAGATATGGATAGCTTCCTCCACCCAGACAGCCATTCAACAATTTATACCTCATAATGTGTGGACAGCCACAGATATATCTGAAAACTGCTTTGAACATCTGTAAAAGGTGCTGAATATATATGGTATCTTCCATCTGTTCTCTGTTTAAACAAAATTCCTGCTTTAGTTTAGCACTTAGAGTTATTTTGTAGCCCCTTTCTCACATCCACTTGCTTACCCAAGTGAAAAGTTCACCTCTCCCTCTATTCCTGCCAATAAGAAAATCTCCATTTACACACTGTTCAGTGAGTGAGCATTTCCTCTAAAATAAGTATCTTCATGACTTATCCCAGCCTCCTCTTCTTTTAGACATGAAGGTATATGCAAACAGTCCTTTCCAAGGAGATGGCTTTTCCTTCCCAGATTTTATTTATTTAACATTCATTTTACTGGGAAAGTCTGACTGAGACAGAGCCCATTTGCAGCAGAGGCCTGGGGAAGAAATGCTCCAGACACATGTCTTCAGAATGTGGGAAGAAACTGGAGCACCCGGAGGAAACCAGTGTGAATGCAGGGAAGACATGCAGACTTCACAGAGAAGAAACCTCAGCTGAGAATCTAACCAGAGAACCTCTGGTTGTGAGGCAACAATGCTAACTGCTGTACCACTGTGCTGCTCTTAATATCAATGAGTTAGTAGGTATGTGCGCATAATTTAATAGTAGTTTAGCGTCGTACATTGTTCTCAAGTAAAGAAACATGGTTACTACAATACTGTGCCCTGCTATGTCTAAGACATTTTTCCCAATTTTATGAATTTATAAAAGACTCCTACAGCATAAGCTAACCTGCTAGTTCATAGATATTTACTAGGCTAACAACCACAAGGGCATTTTTAAGCTTAGCCATGCATCCCAAATCTCTGACAAGTTCTGCTACCCTAGATGCAGGAGCTTGTGAGATGAAACATTTACAAGAGACGATCTCTGCTTAACATACAAGGCCATGTCAAACCCAGAGTTGTTGGACATGCTACACTTAAGGAAATCCCAATCCCTCAGAGCCACACGCTCCAGGGATCTAAACCTTGTCATCACAATAAACAAAACATGCTGGAGGGATAGGTTCCTGACCCAGAGACTCCCCTGACTCTGGAACAGACTGCCCATACATGTTAAGCAGAGCGCCTCTTTTGCCCTCTTCAAAAGGAACCTTGACGATTGGATGGGAGAAAGGAAATTTATCCCGGGGATCACATCAGTCACCCTGCTAGACAGGGGTCCAGGGAAGTAAATAGTGTGGGAAGAAATAGCCAGGGAATTGTTATGGCTAGGCTTGTATAGGCCTTGGGCCGATAGCCTAGTACCAACCTATGAACCTCTGAACAAGCAGGGCCTGGGAGATGAACCATTTACAGGCTGCCTTAACCCATTAGAGACCTGGGTGCCAAACCAGTGATGCATTTCCCGATCCCGTTCCAATTACCACATTGCATTTTAATTGGGTTAGGGAGGAATGCTACTTCATGTTGATGGAGAGCCTGTTCCATTGAAGGGGTAGTCTCCAGGATACATGCATGTCTCTCCAGCAGGTCCTATTTATATCACAGGCAATGTTTAAGTCTTTAGAGTAGGTAATACTGGTGCTGTTTGTTTTGCAGATAAACAGGAGGTCCATTAGGGTGAGGTCTGACAATGCCTTGTATGCCAGGTATAGATCTATCCTCAACAGCCTGTAGAAGACAGAATACAGGGACAGGGCCTTGAGGCGGTCTGCATAAGACATCTTACTTAAGACCTGCACTCTTTTACTGAGGAACTTCTCTGGACGTTTTAATTTCTGGATGTGCCTGGTTAGGTTCATACAAAAGGGGGCATTTTACTCAATGATATGTCTGATGAATGCTGAGTACAGTGTAACAATGACCTCCTTGGATCTAGATGCCATACATTTGTTTATAAGTTGGACAACATAGAAGGATTTCCTCCATACTGTAGACACCTGATGGTCAAAGGCTAGATTACTGTCTGTGTCCCCCCAAATCTCTGACTACTGGGTCAACATTTCTTGGCATTTAGTTTTGGTCCACGGCATTGACAATAGTTATTTGTCTGTGTCAGCCCTTCTTTGAGAACATGTGTGACTGCTCCTAATTTGCAATCCTCTGTAAATTTAGTCAGCCAGAGGCCATTGACATTGGCCTTGACTTTGGAAAAGTAAATGCAAAAAGGAGTGGTCCCAGGATGGATTCCTGAGGGGCTCTGCTTGTGACTGGCTTTTTTGTAGAAGTGGACTCCCCAATTCTAACTTTTCTGGGTCCTGTCTGTGAACCAGCTGGCTATCCACTGTGTGACATAAGGGTTTCCACCTAACCTCTTGAGTTTATCAACAATGCCCAAAGGGGTACGTGTAAAATGCCTTGGCCAAACCAAGGTAGGCAGTGTTAACCATTTTGCCCTCATCCATTGCACTGGTGACCTTTTTAAAGAAGTTTATCAGGTTGAGTAGGCATAATCTGCCCTTATTGAAACCAAATTGGGTTGGGTCCAGTGACTGGAGGTTTACCATGTCATTATTGATCATTTCTATGATAATTCTTTCCATGATTTTGCATACAAGGTTAGTCAGACTTATGGGTCTGTAGTTCCAGGGTCTGTAGATGGCCCACCTTAGTGCAGAGGGGTGACTGCTGCTGTTCTCCATTTGTGATGCATGAAGCCTGTTTGGAGGTGGGTGTATATTAGATAAATGAAAGTTTATCTCAGCGAATGCTGTAATAATTGAAAATCCCGGACCTCGAACTAGCTATTGTGGGGGGCTGTGCCCCCCCCCCACTAAATATATATACCAACTCCGAGATTGCACTACAGTGAGGAAAGGGCAAATATTCCAATTTTCACTGTACCATGATCTCACAAAAAGTATATTGAGGTCCAGGATTTTTGATTATTAGAGTGTTCACTATGAAACTTTCGTTTATCTAATATAAACCCTTTGGAGGGTACAGTTGAACAGCAATTCCAGAGGGCCTAGAGGTCATGTTTAGAAGGCATCCTGGGATATTGTCTTGGCCCATTGATGCAGTGTTCTTGGCCTTAGAAAGAACATTAAGGACCTGTTCCCTAGAGAGAGTAGGGGGAGTTATATTTGCTGGTATTTCCTGAGGGGAGGTTTGGGGGACAGAGTGGTAAAATTGCTGCTGAATTTGTTGGCCAGTAGGTTTGATATATCTTCTGGTTCAGTATAGGTGGTTCCATTAAGAATGAGTTCCACACACAATTGCATATTGCCTTTGAGGTTGCAGTCATAGCTAAAGAATGCCTTTGGGTTGTCCCTGGCATAGGAGGCTAAATTTACCTCAGATTTGGCTATGGTAGACTTTTTGTCCTCTGAGTTGTTTGTTTAGTTTGACAAGAGTAATTTTCTCCTGCTAGGTGCTACACTTCCTACTTTTTGCTATGATTTTCTTTCTTCTGTTATATAGCCTATTGATGTTGTGATTCTACCAGGGTGGCTAGTTAATGCACCTGTGATGAATTCCTCAGTACACTTAGCAAAGAGAGATGACTACTTGATCAAAGTTGATATTCACTTGTAATTTACTTCTGTAGTACTTGTGTGTTCTCTCTGATAATTCAGGAAATGTCAGGAAGATTGTATATACCAGCTTATGTGACTGTTGACCACCAGATTTGCAATATTTACTCTTTGGTACCATTATCCTTTTAGTATTTATTTATTTATAGGCATTTCTTAACTGTGATAGTCTAACTGGGCACAGCTGGTCCTTTTCAGCAGAAGCCCAAGGAGAAAAGCTCCACAGATACAATCACTGCATCAGAAACATTTAAGTTCAATAAAACTGGTTACATACAGAAAAACAGCTTTAACAGGATTGAGGAAGGATTTGATTGCTTTCAGTACTAACACCAATGCAGACTCTCAGGATTGTTTCTAGACCTGAAATCCACCATGGGGCTTAATAGGATCTGAAAAGCTTCCTGAATGCTCTAAACAATAGAGCAAAATATACCCTTGTGGAACCCTTTTTTTAAACTATTTAAGGTGAGCTTAACTACAGGATTGGTCCTCAAAGTATGGCAAACTACAGTAGTAATGTCCCTACACATTGGCGACCCTACCATGTATCTGGAAAACTACAGACCCATTAGCCTGACTAGTTTGATTTACACAGCCACAGGATACATCAAATCTGACATCATAAACTATGATATAAAAAAATAATCTCATCAGTTCAGACCCACATCAGTTTGGTTTTGTCAAAGGAAGATCCTACCTTCTATACTTAACTTTTTTGAGAAGGTCACAAAGGATGCAGACAGTGATCATTCTGACCACAAAACATATTTGGATCTTTAAAGAGCATTCAACACTATACCCCATTCTGGTATCACTAATACGCTAAGTGCTTTAAAAGCAGATACATACATTGTGAGGCTGAAACATAGAACCTACATATTTATGTTGGGAGGACCCTCCTCCAAAAGCATGTAAGTAACTAGTGGTGTGCTCCAGAACTCAGCAGCAGAACCCCTCCTTTTCAGCATCTACTTCTATGATCTCCAGACAAGGAACCAAGATGACTGCAGACTGGGTGTTATTGTCAAATCTCCCTATCATACTCATTTATTCATTACAGCAGGAACTAAACCTCAAAAACTAGTGGTATATGGAAAAAGGGATACAATTAAACAGTGGCAGCTGGTGACTTCAAATCAAAGGGGGGCTGCAGGAGACAGATGAATGGGTGGGGCCAATGGGAAGGGGTGTGCCCAACTAGAAAGAGGTGGAGCTATGCTCCAAAACCCCAAAAACTGGGACTTTAAATATGCTGTCCTGGGTGCCAAACCGTCATTATGAGAGTCCAATCAAGACAAAATGAAGTGTAGAAGAAAAAACTATTTTAATGCATTGGCTACATAACAGCTTACTTAATATCTAGATGGAAACAAAAAGGTTATGAGGCATGAAAAAATAAATTACTTTTTAAAATACATTACTAGAATGCCAGTCAAAATCAAGTATAAAAAAAAAAACAAACAGCACTCAACTCAAACTACTTCTCCTTGCACTGCAGTTCTAATTATAATTTATATTCAGATTTATAAAAATACCAAGTAACATGCTGAAAGTAGCAATCTCTGTGATACCCCCACTTGTAAAAATGTTTCTTATCCAAAAAGACCTGCTGCCTTACAACAACCATCTACTTGTTTCACGGGGAAAACATGATCAAAGTAAAAAAATGAACAGCAAACGAAACAAGGTCAAGATAAATTGCTTAAAGGATTACTGCACAGGTTATGGACCATACACAAAAGACTAGCATTCTGTTTAGTTTAGTTATAAAGCCTGCAA
Organism: Protopterus annectens; assembly: GCF_019279795.1. Taxonomy (NCBI): domain Eukaryota; kingdom Metazoa; phylum Chordata; order Ceratodontiformes; family Protopteridae; genus Protopterus; species Protopterus annectens. The sequence continues at coordinate 649,849,974 of NC_056748.1, forward strand.
AGATGATTGCAAGTTCCCAACAAATGTAGTGAGCTTCTGAAAATACTGTAATCCTGTCCTTTATTACAAATACTGTCATATGCATTTCAATACCTAAGGCTTATACGTTATCTAGTTATGTAAATTATTCTCTGCATGGGAACAACAAAAACACTTTCATTATTGGTAATCCTTTAACAGTATGCTTATTAAAGCTTACTTGCATCTTACAAGCTTACCTGGTGGTCATTTAAAGCCTTGCTATTTAAACACAGAGCAACAGGCAGTGCAACACGTGCATTTTCTGAATAATAATAAGCATAAATCAACAGTATAAAAATCTGACAGAAAACCAGAACATTTTGCAAAATGAAGGACAGATAAAAAGCCACTGTAGTACTTGTCTACCTTGGATGGGGGGAATACTCTGCACACTTACACGCCATAACTGCTCCTTGCCTTGCTTGGACACATCCAGAGTCACTACGTGGAGGAAATGGGTTGCAACAAGCATGTCACAATTTGAAATGTCTCTTGCTGATGGTAATGGCTCTGACTGACATGTTTGTCATACCTCTCAACCTCAGAGCAAGAAATCTGAACAAAGCCATAACATAGAAGTGGGACAAAGGCCCAAAAATAAGGTGAATTTTTAAATATTGCTCTTACAAACTTAGAAAGATAATGGGAGGTCTTGCATTAGCATGTATTTTCTGAAGGGTATGAAATCTGAAACTCAAATGTCTGTCATTAGTTTCTAACTTCAGTCTTTAATGATTTACCATTAATTTGCCAGAATACCACAATTTTATGAAAAAAATGGACCAAAAATGTGATGCAAAAATATAAAATAGCCACACAATACAGTTGGGAACCTGTCAAAGAAGGAACACTTTTTTAATACTAGTACTGTTAAGTTGAGCAGCTGACAAAATAAGAGAATCTACATGCATTTCTGAAATAAAAGTAATCTAGAACTCTGATCATTACAATTATTTCTTAACTGTAAGCCCTCCACATTTTCTTCCAAAAATTGCCATTTTACAGAGCAATTATTAGGGGGAGATCAACATTTTAAGCCTAAGTCAGGGACAGTTGAGAGGTTTGGATATACCTAATTCTATAAAGTGATTTATTTGCATGTACCTCTCAACCTCAACGCAGGAAATCTGGACAAGGCCAAATATATTGGGGGAACATACAGACAGTATTAACAATTGCTGTTGTATAAACTTAAGACAGTTGCTAGAATAACAGGTCTTGCTTTAGCATGCATTTTTCTGAAGGGTATGAAGTCTGAAACTCAATGTCTGTCATTATTTAGTGACTTCATTCCTAAATGATTTGCCAGAAAACCACAAATTTTATGAGGAACAAACCAAAAATAAGAAGCAAAAATCTATTCATTCTGTGAAAATCTGGACTGCTGAGCATTATAGTTCAGCCGGGCCTGTCATTGAGTCTGTTGCCCTTCCCCCCTTACAAAATCATGGTTGAATGGGGCCTGCCCCCTGCAACCATTCCAATGTCCCATTACTTGCCTATTTCTCCCCATTTACCATAAACGCTGTAATGTGCATACTGCTTTACTTCTGCGATGATTTGGATTTAATTTAAAAGTTTTATTTTACAGCACAAACACTAACAGACATCTGCTAAACAAAGCAATGCAGTCCCACAATGAAAATAAACTTAGCATTAAAACTTCTCTGCCCTTGAAACTCACATTCATTGAAACAGCACTGAAACCCACATTCAGAGAAAACACATCTGGCCAATGGCAAATAAAGATTAAATATGGGCTGTTTTCAAATCATAGGCTCCTTGCACACAAAACATACATGTGTTCTTTGATACACCTTCCAGATTGTATTAAATTATATTCCTTGTATAATACAGTGCAGTTGTTAGAGGGTGTTTTAAATTTGCTGTTTTGAACATTTTTCCATTAAACAATGAAACAAAATGCATGCACCAATAATGACAAAACTGTCCAATTCAGAACATTTCCATCATAAAAGTCTACTCAGACTTCTACAATCCACCAGTATCAGTAAATATGCACAATCTCTGCAGAAGTAAAAGTCATCTAAATGATTCCACATTAAAGAGATCTGTAACTAATGAAGATGTTGCTGCTAGCAAACAACTTTATATTTCATTGCTTCATCTACAACAAAGTGTCTGTTCCCCTTGAGCAAATAAATTGCATATGTTACATTAAAAAATGATAAGCTAGTATTATTGCAATAGGGGATGGATGGCAAACTGATAACAGGTTCATAGTTGCTAGGTATCTCGGCCAAAGAGGACATTCTCAGGACTGCAGCATCCACCCCCTTTAAAAGTACAACACAGTACAGTATCAGCAATGCATCTACATACTGTGGGAGTTCAACCCACAGCCTTCTGCATCAAAAGCAAGTACACTACCTGTTGTGCTATTAACAACGCAAGCTAATTCAGCATAAGCAGCACTAAACTTATCTTCCCCAGAAGCTCTTAGCTCCTTGTAAAATCCACTCGACACTCAACTGTATCTTTCAACTTTGCAGCACATGAGCACAAGAAATCTGGAAAAAAGCCAAAATTTACTTGGGGGGGGGGGGGCAAAAGCCAAAAAAACAGGGACACATTTTAAACATTGCGTGTATAACTTTGGAAAGTTGCTAGAATAAAATGCTGTACTACAGCCATGCATTTCACTGCCAAGTCTTGAACTCAGAACCTTGTGCACTACAGTCAGAGCAACATACCACCATGCCAAATCAGCTGTTTCATGAAAGACAGGAAGACAAACTTAAATGGCTGTCATTTAGTGAATTCAGTTCTCACCATAGCTCTCAACCTCTTGGCCCAAAACACCTGCACAAAGCCAATAATGGGGGAATACAGCCCCAAATAGGGACACATTTCAAATATCGATCTTATAAACTTAGAAAATTGATAGAATAAAATGTTTTGTGTGACCATGTACTTTCTGAAGAATATGAAGTCTGAAATTCAAATGTCTGAAAATCCAGAAAACCACAGATTTTATGAGGAACAGAACAAAACTATGAGGCAAAAATTTGAATGCTTTTCACAAGTGGTGGTGGGTAGGGAATTCAGGTTCTTGCTACCTGTATCTAAGGTTGAGGGTTTGAACCTGGGTTTCTCTCTAGCCACCAGTTAGTTAACTGGGGCATTTTATACACACACACACACACACACACACACACACACACACACACACACACACACACACACACACACACACATGTACCTGTAAGCATCTCCCTGTTGCATAGCATAACTCCGTAAAGCAGCCCATCTGCAGCCATATCTCCATTTCTCTGCAGTTCTGTTCTGTTTCTGGGCCGAGCACACATGTGTGCATTCCAGAATGCTGAGCACAGACTGCAGACCTTGCAGTCTGATCTGTCAGACTGCTTCCTTCTTCTGAATCTGGACTGGTGAAAGATTCAGAAGAAGGAAGCAGTCTGACAGATTTTTTTTATATATTTATTTATTTTTTGGTTTTCAGCTGGGGGGGGGCTACAGCCCTGCAGTCCAATAGCACAAGACGCCACTACAATTAAATCTGAAAAAGTATAGTATTGTCACATTTGGTAAACAACTCTCTCCATCAATGGACATTATAGTCAATACCCTACTCCAAAATGAAAATGTTGTTGGGGATCTTGGAACCTGTATAAATAATTTATCTGTTGGCCACAGTTAAAATCTGCAGGCATGCCTTCCAGGTTAAAAGAAATTATCATCCATCTGTATACAGTCCTAGTTAGATCAATTATTGAGCAAAATGGCCCAGAATGGATGTACTTTTCTAGACATACTAAGCAACTAGAAAAGCCCTACAGGTTCCAAACCAAGAAAATTGTTGGCTTAAATCCCTGAGTTACCCGGAAAGTCTTGAAGTGCTATCCCTTTAGTTGGTTTCTTATAGGCTCTTGCATGGAGATCTATGCCTTGTTTTCTGTGCCACTAGGGACATTGTCCTCCATGATCACTTGTACATTTCTAAACAGCTCCATTAATACCAGAACTAAGGAATCAAATCTCAGAAGCACAAAAAGTGCCCTGGAGAGACCTTTTTTACCCATCACCTATCCCATCTATGGAGCAGACTTCACCTGCAAGTTAAATAAAGTGAAAAAGTAGCATCCTTCAAACTAAACCTCAGTTCAAGGAATGTTAAATTCCCCCTAGGTTACAATGCTCTTGCCATTAGTATAAGTAAATGACTGGAGTGTGGATTGTGAAGTCACAAGTTTGGGGTGCATGGAAATGAAGCACCCAGCAATAAATGCCTTAAAGGTGTTCCAGAAACTTTTGATTTTCACTTTTTAGCTCATGACTCATGCTTTTCTAACTGCACTTTTGAGTATTAGTTATCAGTCTCACACCTCTCATGAAGCCAGTGAATCAACTCTTTGCTGTTGCAGAAATAGTGAAGGAATCATAGGAATTTGCAGTACTGTCTATGTGTTTTGTGGACTTGGGCAAGCATATAAATGTCTACTAGAGAATATCTTCTGTGACAGTATGGGGATCATATGCTAATTCTGTGTCACTTGTTCCTTTTAATGAGTAACAGCTGTGTTAGCATTCTTGGCTTTAAGTTCAATACATTCTAAATGAACACAAGACTTCATTAAGCATTTCTTTTGTCTGTTTTGCTGTTTGAGATTTTTATGGACAAGATGTCATGCAGTAGCTAAGGTCTGCAGAATATAGAGTTTGGGTTTGCAGAAGATGTTGCCCTCTTAGCCTCAAATGACTTTGATCTGTAGTGTGCAGTGGACTAATCTGTTGCTGAATGTGAAGCAGCTGGGATGAAAACCTGCATCTTTTAAATGAGAATTGATGTTTTTTGCCTGGAAAACGGTGGATTGTTGTCACCAGCTAAAGGAGACATGGTTGCCTCAGCGGAGATGTTTAAGTATCTTGAGGTCTTGTTCAAAAGTGAAAGCAAACCTGGCTGAGACCTACATTGGTGGAAACATGAAGTAGATATAGTAGGGAACTGCATGGGGTGTGGTGAGGAAGCAAGAACTGAGTCATAGGATGAAGTACCCAATGTCCCCATCCCTCACCTATGGTCATAAGCTTTGGGTGTATTGCATGACTTGTTCAAGGATGCCCGTTAGTCTTCTGTACCCTTCCCTCATCAGACCAATCATTGAGTACAATGCCCCATTTCTGTATGAACCTGACAAGCCATATGAGTACATCTAGTCTTCTTCTAGGTGACAGAAGTCAAATGGTTTTGTATCTTGTAAAGATGCCCCTCAGGGGGCCCCCAAGGAAGGTTTACTAGGCATGGTCCACTGAAGGAGGCACTGAGGCAGGACCCCGTGCATCTTAGAGTGATTACATCTCTGTTTGCCCAGAAATGTCTTTGTATCCCAGAAGAGGAGCTAGCCTGACTAGGTATAGGGAAGTCTGGTCTGCCCGGCCCAGATTAACAATGTGACGCTTATCAGGAAAAGTGGTTTAGAAAATGGATGGATGAATAGATAGTGATAGAAGCTGCTGCTTGTAGGTGACTAACTTTTTAATTCTTAGGAAGAAATGCAACTCTCTCATATCTTCTAAAAAGGATGCAGCCTTTTCTGATATACAAGTAAGTGTTGCACATAATAAAGGCAAGTTCCTAAACAGACGTTATAGAAAAATCTTGCCCTGAGCAACCAAGTGTGGAACACTCTGCATTGGATGGATTTAACTCACTGTTTCACGGTTCCGCATTGAATAGTAGTGGCTCTACTTTGTGATTTTTGATTGGCTAGTATACTGCAAATACAGCAAATGGGCATCACAGTATATGAGCCAATCAAGTAACTGCTCGTGGGGCAAATGAATCCAATAGGAGGCACAGAATGTGGCCAATAGTGTGCTGATAGCAGTTTTTATGCCACTACGATACATTCTAAAACGGTATTGCAGGGCACAGCAATATTATTACATTGAGTTATGGTCAAAGAGGTTTTCATCTGTGTGGTATCCTGGACATTGTTGGTTTGCTAGCTGAGGAGGATTTGTGTGAAGGTTCAGTCTGACTGTAGGTTCATAGGTTGGTACTAGGCTGTTGGCCCTAGGGCCTGTACAAGCCTAGCTATAACAATTCCCTGGCTATTTCTTTCCACACTGTTTACTAGATAAGAGGGACAGGTCACAGAGACTGAGTATGGAGGCACTGGCTGAATAATAGTTTCTACTAGCACTGTAGTACCTTCACTGTATTGGCTTTGCTTGGGTTGGGAAGGCTGTGGTAGAGTGAGTCCATATTAGATGGTTGAAATTTTTTTCCATTGATGGCTTATTCATCGACCCCTATCCACTGAAACTAAATTCAGTGACCATTGAAATTTTTTACAGGGTAAGTAACCAATTGGCCACTACCCCACCGAAACACACATTGCACTAAATCAAACCCAACCAAATGGGGGGATTCACCCCCACACCCCCCTAATTGTATATACCAAACTCCGAGATCACACAACAGTAGGGAAAAGGGTAAGGTTGTGGTGTTGGCCAATTGGTTACTTACCCTGTAAAGAATTTTGATGTTAATTTTAATTAACATTTTAATTTTTATTTAATTTTAATTTAATTTAATAAATTAACATTTTAATTTTAATTAACATTTTAATTTGATGTTACTTTTTCCCCTAGAAATTTTAAATTAATTATGATGGATGGGGTCAATGAATAAGCGGTCAATTGAAAAAGATTTCAACTATCTAATACAGATCCGGTAGTGCTATTGCTGGGCTACTGACTGCAGTTGCTGTCTGGGAGCTATACCATTGCCTTGGATTATTATAATTTTTAAATATAGTTTTTGTTTGTTTGTTTGTTCCTGAGTGCATGTGGTGGACGACTGGACTTGTGGAGCTGCAGCTGCTTTGTTCCCTTACTGGGCAGAGGTAAGTGGCTGAATGTGCAGAGTATAGGAGTGATTAAACACACACTCAGACAGGAGTAGGGATCGAGATTTTTGCAGAATGTCTACATTTTTGGTTCATATTTTAGGTCTGTTCCTCATAAAATGTATGTTTTTTTTTCTGGCAACTCACTGAAGATTCCAGTTACTAAAAAGTGACCTACATTTTGAGTTTCAGACTTCATATCCTTCAGAAAATACATGCGAACACAAATCCTGTTATTCAAACAAACTTTCTTAGTTTACAAGAGCAATATTTAAAATCTGCCCCTATTTTTGGACCTTTGCCCCCCCCCCATTGTTTACCCTTTGTACAAATTTCGTGCTCCAAGTTCTACCACAGTAAAAGGGGTTGTGCACCATTGTGCCATTTTTAAAACACGTTTATTAAATTCTCACACTTTAAGCAATGACATAGATACAACTTAAGTCTAACTTAATTCTGGATTCCGTTTATGATCTGCACCTAGAAAGTATTTTTTTTTCTCTTCTCTCTAATGCCCCAATTCTTTTGAATTTTCTTTGTTTATTTTTTAATCCCCTAACTTTGGTCAATACATAAATAAAATAAACAGTCCCTTACTTTGACTCCAGTGTTAGCTGTTCCTTTTAATCCCTCCTAAAACTGGTGAGTTTGGGCGAAAAGATGGTGAATTACACTTACAAAGGGCAATTATAAACTTATTTCAAAAAACAAATGTGTATTAATGTAATAGTAGCTATATTTTAAGTGTCCCTGATTAATTCCGGATTTATTCCTGATTCTGCTGTGAACTGTCCTTGATTAGTTGAGTCAACAGATTTAGCTGGGAAAAAGATGTGGAGGGATTAGAAAAGCTGGTGCTGAAGACTTTTTTTATTGTAATATTGCACTTGAATACGGTTGTGTATCCATTTGTTACTAAGTGTACTGCATTTTATCAATGGTTTCTGTGATTTTATTTATTTAATTTATTGACATTTGATTACTGAGATAGTCTCAGAATGTCCACGTTTTTGCCTGATATTTTTGGTATGAACCTCATAACATATGTGATTTTTCTGGATTTTTGTGGCAAATCATTGAGAACTGAATTCCCTAGATAATGAAAGGCATTTGAGTTCAGACTTCGTATGCTTCAGAAAATGCATGATAACACAATGCCTTTTAATCTGTCAACTTTCTAAGCTTATAAGCAATATTTAAAATGTGTCCCTATTTTTGGGGATATGTCCCCCCATTATTTTTGGCTTTATCCTATATTTTGTGCTAAGAGGTTGAGAGGTATGGTCTGTGTGTGAATTGGCTATGTAAGTAAATGTTATTGGCTGAGGGTTTTAACTCTGATAAAGAAGCAGCTTCTTTTTTAAGATATACTGATCAGTAATGCCATTCTTCAGTGAAAAGCTTATTGTGTAGCAGATGTTGGTTTATTTTTATGTTCCAGTAACGTTTTAAGGGAATAACATTGCAGTTCGTAATTGTCCTGCAGTCTCAGTTTTGGCCACATAGAGTGGTTTGTACTTAACTTTGTACATGAATTATGGGTTTTTCAGTAATGTGTGATGAGAATAGTTCCAGTCACTAATGTGAAGAAAATGTAGATTGAAGCAAACATGTTCTTGTAACTTTTCAAATAAATTACACTCTTGTCACAAATGTGCAGTATTCCCTAACTTAATACTTCTGGCAGAAAGCCCACTTCAGCCAGGCACATTGGAAGAGGTGTGTTTTTGCGCAGTGTGAAAATAGGGTGTGCCACATTTTGACTGTTTGTCACACATTGCTAGAGCCTGTGTTTCACACTGGCCTCTTAAAACTCCATCTTAGAATAAAAAAAAAACATTTTTTTCACTCTATCTTTGTTTTCTGAGCTATTTTAACACCTCAAAACCCCCCTGGCAGCTTCTTATTGAATTTTAATATGTTTTTGTGCAAAATGTCTGTTAATGGGGCTTGATATATCAACGCGATATTGTTTTTCTTCAAGCCTTTCTCTTTTCCATAACACAGTTCAAGTCTGCTTTATATGGGTCATGCTAGACATAAGGAAGTAGCGGTGTATTCCCATCCCATTGACATATAATAGGATTAATGTAAGTCACTGTCATCTTGTATACCTTCTGTAACAGGACTGCTTCTTTTATTTCTTGAATGGCCCTCATTTGTGTGTGTCTGCTAGCTTGTTTTACACTATACTAAGGAGTTGTACAGCTGCAATCAGGAAAGTAGATTCCAGGCCTTTGTTCAAAGGATCTTTTTGAAGTCCAAGATGAATTGACGACAGATTATCCCCCACCCCCACACTTTGGTAAATAGATTGCTACTTTACAATAATTATGAAAAAAATATTTTGTGACTTTTCTCTAAATGTCACAGAAATCTTTGATACTACATTTAGGTAATCTTAAAATGTAAAGTAGTATGAAAAACAAACATTTAATGTCTAAAGCTTAGCATTTCATTATTGTGATGCTGCTAATGTAAATTTGTCAAGAGTTGACAACTGCCTTTGAACCATTGACTGATCTAACTATTCTGCTTTGTTATAAAAGGCATGGCTACATTAGAAACAGCTGTGAATCAGTGTAAGTTCTCTTCTTTGCAATAAAGACAGTGGAAAACAGTTTCAGAACTCTCTATTATACAGAAACTGCTGAGCTCCTGACTTCAACAGGCCTAATTATGTGAGAAGTTAAGTTTAAAAAAATGTGTGGTCTTTCCCTTCATTTGATTCCAAGGCAAGGAAGTTAAAGTTTTATAAAGTATAAGCAGGTTTCTGGTATCTACACGATGCTGGAACCATGTTGTAGGGAGAAAACCAATGTGAGAGTTGAGTTAAACTGTAGTTGAAGGTGGAATTTTCCTTTAAGAGGTTGATGGCTATGATCTTGCCATTGCTTCCAGACATAGGACCTGTTTTAATGGCCTCTGTGACATTTTTTTTTTACAGGGGCTTCTATATTGGTTCATTTCTCCTCAGAGAGTCAAGAAAAATGTTTTCAAATGAATTCTATAATTTTCATCATATGTGAAAGAAAAGAACCTGAGATTAAAAAACAGAACATTGAACGGCTCTTCTCAAAAATGATTTTTGAGATCTAGCAGTTATGGTTTTCAGTAGTCTTCCCCAAAAGCACGATCTGAAATGTTTGCTGAACCAGTCAGCCTTCAATTCACAGGCAAGCACTATAGATTACATCTTGAGCATACTTCTACAGCAAACTGTATCCTCTTAATGACTTTGTCTACCTTATTGCTCCCTTCCTTCAATTTAATCTGATAAACTACCTATTAAGTTAGTGATCTATAGCAACATAAAATGAAAAGCTGACACATGTACAACAGGAAGTAACTACAGACTGTAAGCAGTTACCATTTGGTAATAAATATAAGGGTCACAATATGAGTGAGATGAACCAGTTCAGATATTAGGCAGGTTATAAAAGACGATCCAGCTAAAGCAGATTCAAACACAGCCATAGAAAGCTGAAATAGAGAAACTTTGTATTAAAACAATGGGGAAGTTGTTTACTAGAAAAAAGTAGTTATCTGGTAGAATGGGATGTTAATGTGTTAAAAATAAGAACAGGACAAGTTCCATGGAACAAACAGATAAAGCCTCAATTGCATCCCAGCTGACCCAGGTTTGAATAGCTGGATTGGGCACTGGAGAAGCCAGTTGAGGTGGTAAGGGAGTGAGGGGATAAAGCTGTCTCATCCTTCCTGAGGAAGGCTGGGTTACAGCTCACACTGCAAGTTTATGTCTGGATAAACAGGGAAGGATAAATGCATTACATTACAATAATGCAAAGTACCCTTCTCTCTTCCTGCAAGGTTTTGTATTATGTTTCACCGAGACCTTTTAAAATTGAGATTCAAAGCTTTGAGCTACATTATGCACTGTAAAGGCCCTAAACAACACAGCTATTTAACTTACAGGGAGACCACCCCCACATCACCAGGTAATAGGCTTCACCCCTACACCCCCATACTATTTTTTTTATTACTTCATATAATTGACTCTTTGTTCACAAAATTTAAGAGTAAGCTATATTCTCTGCAATTTTGGGCCTGGTCTCTGGATTAGACTGAAATAATTGCATCTTGGAAAAAAACTATGAATATAAACAATACAAGCTGTCTGACTTTGATGTGAAAACACAATTGTAGTAGAGGTGCAGGTATACAAGGAGTTTGCCTCCTGCAAAAGTTCAGATACGGTTTTGTATTTCAATATCAGTTTAGACTGCTGATTTATCACCCTGGCATTTAAGTTTACAGACCTGTGATTTGATACAACTCTTGTCAATCCAAAAAGTAGGACCATATATTACAAGGAAAGGTATATGCACTTCTGCCTTTAAAAATTTTCCCTCTTAAAAAACTCAACTCTTGTTCTTTACCCATAACTTTTTGACGCATCCATGCACTGACCTTGTATTTCATCAGTTGATCTGACATTTCCCATTGCAGCTTTGCTAACCCCAGATTTTGACTGGTGCCAAAGTCATGGTCTAAAACTGAATGCAAAAAAAAAATGCATTATTATTCTCTAGCAAAATGGAATTCCTTACAAATTACAATGTTGACAGCACCCCCTGAGTTCCAACCAAGTGATGTGAGACTTGGTGCTCAAAGTTCAGATTGCTATCAACCTGTGTTCCCAAGTTTCCACAGGGGTAAGGAAAGCCTTCTACATAGTGCACCTTATAGGCAAGGGCATAGCATCCAGGTGAAGGGATGTTATAATTCCACTGTACTCTACCCTCATTGAACCACTAAAAGTATAATGCACCATTTTTCATGTACCTCACCAGACACCTGCATAAACTGGAGAGGCCTCAGAGGTCTCTAAGTAAATACAAGGACTCAAAACCATGATCTACATGGACAGACTAAAAGCCTGTCACTTTACTCTGCATCTTATAGGCTGCTGAGTGGTGACTTGTACCTGGCCTGTAGGGCAATCTCCAACCCTGCCCTAATGGAAATGCACATCTGCAAGTCAAATGGCACAAGAGCTGCTTGCTCTAGGGATCTCAACCTAGCTTGTTGCATTAACAGAACATGCTGGAGAGACAGATACGTTTTCCAGAGACTGCTACTTCTCTGGAATAGACTTCCTATTCACATAAAACAGAGCCCCTCACTGACACTTTTTAGACTCAACCTGGATAATTGGATAGGAGACTGAAAATTCACCCCTGGGGTGGCACCCATGTCCCTCATGGACAGGGGTAGCTGGTGTTGATCACAGACCTGCTCTGTTCATAAATTCATTCTGTGAACTACCCAAAAAGAACATGTGTGGATACTTGGGATTAACATGACTAGGCTTGTAAAGACTCTAGGGCTGCTAGTACATGTGATTAACATGGCTAGGCTTGTAAAGGCTCTAGGGCTGCTAGCCTAGTAACTTCCTATGAACCTATGTATTTTGTGACTTCATATAGTTACTCATAGAGCCAGGACAAGTATTTGTTTTTTGGGCAATGGGTCTAACTTCCTCTGTGTGTACATTTTTTTTCACAAAAATGAAGAAAAACATTTTACCAAACCTGGATAATGGTTTAAAAGCTGAAGCCTCAAACTGTGCTTTTTCTCTCAAGGGCTGGCTCAGATCTAATCCACTCTGCTACATGTTGTAAGATATCACCTTCTGTAAAAGCATCACTTTATATTGCTATTTTACATTTTCATCTCTTTTCAGTTTTCACACTCGTGGTTGTGGCTCCTGTTAAAAAAAGATGCAATTCCAGAGTATTAATTAAATTAAACTCTTTAGGTAGGATGTTTGGAGAACACTTGTCTACCTCTTTAAGAAGTAAATGTACCAGATAACCATGGGTTGCATACTGTAAAACCTCCATCGCTACCTTTTGCACTTTCACTATCATCCATCTGAATTTTTCAGAGTAAGTTCATCTTTTTATTTATAAATATTTGGTTTGATCATAGAAAGGGTTTGACTTTGGTGTTTGGTTACTCATTCTAGTGAAGTGAACATCCTATAAAAACTGAGGCATCTGTCTTTTTTGAAATGCACATGCCCACGATGTTTATAATGTGCACAGAATGATTATCAGAAGCCATTGTTATACAGTAAGTGTGTCTTCTGCCACAGCTATTACTAACCAGTAAATAACTGAAAGTGCAGTTGTGTGAGTATACTCCTCAGAATAGCAGTAAATGTTCTGGTAATAATGGTACGATTCCTTATCCATGGGAATTAGCCAAAAGCAGACCTCCACTCTTATAGGCTGACTTCCAAAGAATTGAGAGCAGACTGTGCTATTTTTCATTTTGGTTTTACTTATTTATTTTTTTAAGTATAAGCATTTAAAGCTGGCGAGTGTACCTTAGTAAGAACCTAAGGGCATTTTTATTATATATATTTTTAGGAACTGTAAATCTTGGGTTTCTCTGAGAACTCTGAGTGGTCCTATGGTCCATGTACTCCAATGCTGACCACTTGCTGTTTTTCTTTTTGGTTAGTGATTTCACTCCTGCCATCCCAGAACCACCTGGGGGCAGCAGTGATCCTATTATAATGATGAACGTACTTATACAAGTGTGATATGTTTTATTTTGGTATCCTTAAACTAGTGGCTTGCCAATTAATTATAGTTAACTTCTGAAAGGGCAGAATATGGATAATAAAATTACATTATTTATTTAGAATGCACATTGATGAAGCTATTAGTCATTGTTTATCACCTTTTATGATTATTTATCTATTTATATACTTTTTCATGTTCTCAGAATATGTAGAAGGAAATGGTTTATCATTGTATGAAAACTCAGTCCTGGCTAAAAAATCATTGCTACTAACATTACACGTCTGGGATGTAAGTTTTTAAAATAAATTGGTTTGTAAAAATTTAGAGAAAAATTTAAGTCTAGATTTTTTTTACATTCGTTTTGATGTAAAACTTTGAATGTCTTTACTGCTGTCATTGCGTAATAAAGGTTTATGTAACAATACTACAGTTGTACCTTTTAATAACATTTACTGTTCACAAGGCATTTATACTTGCTTAACTTGTATACTTTAACCTTTTTTTTTTATTTCAACAAGTGCTTAAGACGTTAAGAATGTATCAGTGCTCCTAGAGATGTAACATGCTACTAGACATGTTACACTATGTCAGATTATTCCCTATATTTTGATGTGCAGTAACCTACGAACTGGAGTATATGGTTAACAGAGGCATGCAGGGAAATAGACCCCGACATCAGGGAGTTTGGTACCATGTGGCAAAATTCCATGGCAAAACAATTTAAACAAAGTTTACTTTGCATAATTTCATGAATTGCTGGTGAAAGTTTGAAAATTATGAGACCGATACATGTGTAAAGTATGGTGGAAACATGATGTACCGTGGTCAATGGGCAAATATGATGCAACTTAGATGAAGTTTGTTTTGGCTAATGTGGATGTAAACAGTATATTTTAAATTAAAGTGATGACTGGAAAGACAAAAACATTTATGTATCAATGGGAAAAGTTTTATCTACTTCCTAGGCCATATGGTAGTAGACCTTCAGATCTGATCTCTTTTAAAGTGTTGCAAGCAAGATCTGTCTCAGAATGCCCCATGAAACAGTTGGAGACTGTAACACCTTCATGTGCAGCTGCCATTCATTGATAGAGTTTCCTGCTTTAAAAGTTAGCTAATCTGTTGTCCCAAGAGACAGATGGTAGTATATGTTTTCTGTATGACTTATTGCTCAGTCCCAAATTAGCTCTATATGTTTGTATAGGTGATAGACCCTGGTGTCCCCTCATCTATTCTGGTATAGACCCTGGTATCACCTCATTTGTTTAGGTATCCCTTGATGATGTTTTGCTCACCATGATATGTAACTACCCTGAAAAGATTCTTAGTTTGGAACCCTTCAATGTCAGTGTCAGTCAGCCTTTTTTACTTTTCTAAAACTAATGTGAAGATTATATTTCTTGTTAGACCAAGTACAATGCTTTTTTCAGTACATTCTTAAGTTACAGTAATACTCGTGTTGCAGATAGAGTAAGGGATAAATCAATTGTTACTACTAATAAAACAAACCAAAATAATCAAGCGATTTCTGCTACTTGCACCCAGAAAAACGTGATACTATTTAAATAAATAGATATTCCTACTGCAGGCAGAGGGGAAGACATTTATATTGAAGTCCCTGCCTTTCCATTATGAGCTGTCAATTGCCCTTGATTCTGCAAGGATGTCTCAGTGCAGTGACAGATTTAACACCTCTGTAGTAGTGTGGGGAGAGGGGACTGTCAATTCCTCTTGGACTACAAAAGAAAACCCTGAATAAAGGCCTGCAATTTAGCTACTTTTCTGGCTGTAGCTGTTTAACTTCTAAGTATAGTGTAAAACAAACTCTGAGCCAAATATAAATTAGGGTGATTAGAGACAGAAAGGAAGCAGTCCTTTTACAGAGGGTATAGAACATGACAATGACTCTCACAAATCCCATTATATGTCAGTGGCATGGGAATTCACTGTTACTTCCTTATGTCTGGCATGAGTAATACAAAGCATTATGGGAAAGAGAAAAGGCTGAGGAAGAACAAGGCCACTTTGATACATCAAGCCCCATTGGTAGCCATGTTGTGGGAAACGGGCTAAAATTACAAATAAAGTACTTAGAGTGATTTTGAGGTGTTAAAATAGGTCAGGAAACAGAGTGAAACAAAATATTTTTTTTAGTTCTAGGGTAGAGTTTTCTTTTAAGAAAACGCACCTATGAACATTGTTACATCAAAAGGGATAATCTTATTATTGCACTTAAAAAAATAAAGCATGCTTTAACATGTAATAATATTTTCCAGTTTAGATTTGGCATTACAGAAAGAGTAAAGAAAGACCAAAGAGGGGAAAACTGGGAGGAACGTTTTGAAAATAAAGAACTGGTATAACAACTTTAGTTGTATCAGATGTTCACCCAGGTCTGAAGGACAAATTAGTGTTTAACAGCACATTAAAACTAAGGGCAACTAAATTATTTATGAAAATTCTAATAAGTGACTGATTCAAGTAGTGAAAATTAAATATTTTTAATATAATAGTACTTATTTAGGGTTTATATCACTTTGTCGAATGGCATATCATCGATTCGTCATTTGTTGAACCCTTAATTATCAAGGCCACTAAATGCCGAATTTAATTTTCAGCAAAATTTGTCCTAGGTTAAATCAATGATAGGCCACCCTATCGACTGTAAACAAAATAATAAAATTTAAAACCTGCCCAGGTGGGGGCTGCACCCCCCCCACACCCACCTAACTAAATATAACAACTCTGAGATTGCACTACAGTGGGGAAAGGGCAAATTCCAGATGGTGGCCAACCATTATTTATTTATTTATTTTACATTTGTTGACTGGGATAGTCCGACTGGATTAATGTCCATTTCAGTGGAAGCCCAGAGAGAAAAGCTTCAAAAATTATAAAAAAGTTATATACAGGCAAGTAAAGTATAAAAAGTTATATACAAGCACGTAAAGTATAAAAAGTTAGCAAACAAAAAGCAGTTACATAATTTGGACATCAATACATAAATTTGCACAGTTTTGCATAACACACAGTATATACAACTGACAGGACACAACTTCATCTCTATCAGATATTATTTTAAATCCTACTACTTTTTAGCAGGATGTGGCCTGTAAATAGGAGTTGGAGAAGGCAGACTGTGGGTAGACATTAGGTTTGGTGCAGGGACATAGCCAGTGAGATTTAAAATAATTGGTTACATTTTTTTTGAATTGACTAATTGAGGGGTTCAGGGTAAGGTCAGATGGAAGCATGTTCCAGATTCTGCCTACTGAAGTAGCAAACAAGGATTCTCCAGATTGGTTGTTGGCTTTGGCTGTCTGAATAAGGAATTTAGTAGAGGATCTAAGTAGCCTGGCATTTTTATAGGGATAGACAATGTTACTGAGGAAGGGTGTTTTGTCTGGGTGGTTAATGACTTTGAAAGCTACAATAAGTTGATTGTATTTTATTAAGCTAGGACGTTCCTGCCAAACTAAGAGGTTAAGGTTGTGACAGTGCTGTGTCCTGTAAGGGTTACCTGTGGCAAACCTGTCAATTTGGTTGTAGCAGCTAGAGAGTTTGAGTTCTGTTTTGTTCAGGTTTGTGAATATTGTTGAGGCATATAATAAAGTGGATGCGTACGGGCAATTGCAGTCTTCGCTAGAGGGGCAAGGAAAGCTTTATTCCTATAGAGGGAGCCTATATAACTGTTTTGATGGTTTGATTGATGTGCATGTCAAACTTAAGTTGTTGTCAATTATGACACCCAGGAGTTTGATAGACTTATCCAGTGAGATTATGGTCCCATTGTTGGATGCTATAGAAAATGAGAGTTGGGGGGATTTGTGAGTAGGGGAGAATAGAAATAGCTTTGTTTTATTGGGGTTTAATAACAGTTGATGATTTGAGAGCCAATTTTCCACTATGTTAAAGGTTTTCTAGGTTAAATATGGCAGATCTGTAGGGGTAGAGGCTGCGCAAATCAAAGTGGAGTCATTGGCATATTGTATACAGGTAGTGTTTGGGAGAGCAGTCTGTAGGTCATCGATAAACAGTGTGAAAAGAAGGGGCCCTAATATAGAGCCTTGAGGGACTCCTAGAGTGACAGGAAGAAGGGTGGAGAGTTTATCTTGCCGTATGACCGCTTGTTGCCTTCCACTTAGATAAGAATGGAATCATTGTATGGTGTGATTATTTAGTGACAATTTGTTAAGAGTTTGTAAGAGTATTTGGTGATTAACCATGTCAAAGGCCTTGGAAAGGTCTAGAAACAAGGCTGAGGTTAGACTGTTGCTGTTACAGTTAGAATAGATAGTGTTGGTGAAGGAAAGGAGGGCTGAGGTGGTACTGTGGTGTGGTCTAAATTCATGTTGGGAGTTGGCTAGTAGTTTATGTTGTAAGAGGAAGTGTAAGAGTTGTTTGTGGAAACACCTAGCCATCCTTTCCCCCCTAGCAAAAATAATGGAAATCAGCCTGTAGTTAGAGAGTTCAGTTGAGCTACCACCTTTGTGGAGTGGGATCACATGTGATATTTTCCAGAGACTGGGGATAGAGGCTTCAGTTATGGTTCAATTTATCAGAACTGAGACTGGGTATGCTATGATATCAGCTGATTTTGTAGATATTCTGCGGGGAGAAGGTCAGCTGAGAGAGTGGTAGGTTTGAGTTTTTTAAGTAAGGTTCTAATGAGTGAGGTGGGAACTTTTTGAAAGGTGAAGGATAGTGTATCACTGGCTGTAGGGGTTACTGCTATATGGCATGTGGGACTAAGTTTGTTGGCATGGGCCTGGATGGTTACAGTGAAGAAGCAATTAAAGGCATTGGCAATGTACTTAGGGGTGTTTTGGGTTGAAGCTGAGGGGGTTGGAGTATGGGTTTTACCTGGGTGTAGTAGTTTTTTTTAATACCTGCCCAGGAATTCTAAGGTTTATTAGACTGTTTCTGCTGAAGCTGGCAGAAGTAGTTTTTCTTGTCTAGTAATATGGATTTTTTGAGTCATTCCTAAGTTGGCAAAAGTTTTGTTGATCTTGTGTGGTTTTTGATGAGTGCCAGTTATTCCAAGCAATATTTCTATCAATGATTTTTAGTTTGGTATCCCTAGTAAGCCAGGGGGCAGATTCAGTTTTAGTTTTAATTCTAATGGTGCGTGGAGGTGCATGACTATCAAGAACAGTCAGGAAGGTGTTGTTGAAGTGTACTACTGCCTCATCTAGCGGAAGTTGGTAAAGAACTGCCCAATTACATAATTTTAGTTCTAAGAATTTGCTGAGGTTAAAGTTTTTTTTTTGTTTCTTACTGTTTTATAGATGGGTAGTTGTGGGCATTCAATTTTTTCTGCCTCAGTATATATGTTAAGAAATGATCACTTAGGTCTTCAGGGAGAGTACCAGATTTGTACATGTGGTGGGGACTATTAATTAATATCCAACCTAGTTCTTATAAGGTTTACTTATTCTAGTAGGGGACGTAATGGTTTGCTTAAATCTGTGTAGATTAACATGGGTGGATGGGGGATCTTTGGAGCAATTGTTCCAATCTATGTTAAGGTCACCTAGAACAATGGTTTCCTGAGGGTAGTTATTAGCAAGCCAGTGGAGGATATCTTTGAGTGTTTCTGAGTTGTTACCAGGGGGAACGTAGACACATACTATGTTTATACATTTGTTTTTATTTATATGCAGTTTGGTTGTTATAATTTCTGCTTTGCTAAATGTGGGTGGTTGGGGGGTATTTCATAGAGTACAGCTACCCCACATCCTTTCCTGCTAGTATGATCTTGTCTGATAATATTATACCCTAGGGGCAGAATTTCATTATCTGTTGTAGTTGGCTTTAACCATGTTGTGGTGAGACAGAGTATATCAGGTGAGTTGGTAGTAAGAAGGTGGTGAAGGTTATGGACCTTGTTGATACTTCTAATGTTCAGATGGCAGGTCAGTAGTAAATTGGGGGGGGGGTCTATTTAGGTTTGGTTTTATATTGGAACTGTTAGTGTTTGAGTGGATGTTATTGAGAGATGCTGGTCCCGGGCTGGGGTGGATGTCACCATCAATGGTGAGGGAGTGGGGTAGTCTAGCTATGAGTTTCAGAAATTTATTCATCAAATTTTGGTAGTATTTTGACTTGGCATAAATGTGTCTAGGTAAAACAGGGTGGACATTAGAGTGGGAGTAATCCTTGATGGATATGGCAGAGTGGGCAGAATGGTTGGAGAGGGTGATGGCATGGTATTTGAAATAATTCAATCCAGGAAACTTTTGGTTTTCATAGGTGGTTAGGGAATAGAGAATAACTAGTAGAGGTAGAATGCAGAGTATTGGAGATATTTTTGAAGGAGGAGAGGGTACTGTTGACATATTTAGGACTAGTGCACCTGACGGTGGGTGGCAATGTATGATTAAGTATATAGGGTGGTGAGCTAAGGGTGAAAGGAAAAAGGAGAAATCTGGTAATGGGTGATGGGGGAGAGGGAGGAGGTAAATTGGTGGTCAGAGGAGCTAGGGAGAAAGAGTGAGGGGTGTTATGAGAGGTAAAATGGGCTAGAGAGTTAAAGGCAGGTGATTATGCAAACCTAGTTAGTGGTTTAATGAGCCTTAGAATGCAAAGGGGCTAAGTAACAGATATAGGAGTATCAAAGTTGCAAATAATTATGTATATATATTTCTTTTTTCCTGCAGTTAGCCAGGTGTATTTACCTATGAGGTAGAGATGTTAGAAAGGGCAAATATATTACCTAGGGTATGACAGGTTGGGCTATTGTTAGAGTTAAAATTCCCTTCATAATAATAGTAGGTTATAAGTGAGAGCAGAGTGTGAAGTAGGATTTGGCTTGTTGGGGGAGGTAGATGGTGTATGAAATTATCTGAAAGTATGTAGAGATATAGAGCCAGTAGTATGTAAATGGTTTGTAGGCTGGTCAGTAGGGGGAGATAGGCAAGAAGTTGAATATGTAAGGGATAGGGACTAGAAAAGTGATAGTAAGGAGCGGGGCAGCTCCCAGGCCTCAAATCCCTGTGTAAATAGACAATCAGTGAAGAGTGCACAGAAATGGCATTACAAGTTTGCCAGGGGATAGTGTATAATGCTAGGAGGATAGTTTAAATAGCACAGATCAGCAGAGGAATGTGAGTGGGAGCTAGTGGTTAAGAGAACAGAGGCTGAGCTAGGGAAGAAAGTAAGAGTACATTTCAGCATCAGATAAGAGGAAAATGGAGGTAATAGTAGAGGGAAAGGATGTACCGAAGAGATGAGAGACCATTAGTTCCAGTTCAAAAGCCCACTGACAATGGAAGACCTCTTGTGTGTACATAACAGGTTCTACAGCACGAATTCTAGATAACATCATGACTACCTATTAAAACATTACGTGTTCTCTCAGAAAATTTTCTTTACTTCAAAATAAATCAATAGAGCAAATTATCTGCATATTAATACTAAAATGATCAAAGTCTGATCAGACTTCAAAACATGTGGCTATTTTGAATCTTTTCCACTAGATGCTTGATGTAAAACAGATTTGACATAATCAAATTTATAACTTTTTCTATAAAAAAAAATATGCAAAAAATGCAGTTCATCAATAAACTGACTATCATTAGAAGTCAACCTAGAGATGTTGAAAACAAGAAAGAACTACTGGTAGACGTTTTTGGAAACGTACACAGTCCAGTTGTGGCACCATTCTATATCACAACAAATCAGTATAATTAAAATATAATTTAATGTTATCAGTATAAATTAGTATACAGCCCAAATCCTTTCCCATTCAGCCATAACAAGACTGGCAAAAATGGGAACCATATTTGTACACGTTGCAACACCTTTGATTTCATGAAATACCTTGTTTTTAAAAGCAAATATTGTTTTAAATAACAGTTCAAAACATGTAGATATACAGTGGATATAAAGTGTACACACTTCTGTTAAAATGCCAGGTGTTTGTGACATAAAAAAATTAGACCACAATAAATCATTTTTAAACCTTTTCCCACCTTTAATTTAGCCTATAACCTGTACAATTCAACTGAAAAACAAACAAATCTGTTAGGGGAAAAAAATATAAAAAAATAAAAAAATGTACAATAAGCTGGCTGCATAAGTGTGCACACCCTTAAACTAATACTTTGTAGAAGCACCTTCGATTTAATTACATCATTCAGTCTTCTATATGTATTTATGTGTGTGCGTGTGTGTGTGTGTGTGTGTGTGTGTGTGCGTGTGTGTATGTATGTACATATATATACATATATATATATATATATATATATATATATATATATATATATATATACATATACATGCATATAAAACATTAATGGTGGTGAAAAAGATATCACCATCCAGAGCAGCTATACCTAAATCCTGACTATTTTCCCAAACGTTCAAATGATCCTTTAAAAAAGAAAGTATATGTCCTAGCAATTCTTTCAAATGTGATCTAAATAGAGAGTAGAGGCTTTTTTTTCAAGCCCCTGACTGATGCAATTAGCTGAAATAGCTTTTTTTGATATTATGTTTCTTTGGAATACCAAAAATAGTCCCAGTTCTAGGATGCAGAATAGAAAAGAAATTAAAAATGATTTTCAAATTAAATCATCCATCAACAATTCAAAAAAGGCAATACCTAGTTTATTGTACAAAGACATCTCATTTATCTTACGTAGCTAGTACAATTCATATAAGCAAGGCTACGAGAGAAAAAAAAATACATGCTTTAATGACATTCTAGGTTGCACTGATTTCATGATGCATCCAGAAGCAGTTGCAGAGATGTGCATGGAGGGAGGGGTAGTGCCTACAGAAAAAGATAACTGATCAGTCTAGAAAGATGGCCCAGCATTGCTTGACCATTGCCCAATGGTAATGACTATTACAAACCAGAATGGGGAAATTAACAGATCACTATGACAATGTGATGCCATGGATCCTTATTCGCAAATTATCTCAAAATATATAAAGGAGAATTACAGATTATGAAAGATACAAAGATGGCAATTCCTAACAGGAAAGGAGCCATTAGCCATAACATGAATCTGTGAGTATTTTCATCTATTTTATATTGATACAAGTTTTACTTTATCCTGTTGCAATAATCAACCTAAAGTTATATACATATAAGTAGAGGTTAAAACTACTTTTGAAAGTTGCCAAGAGGTCATGTACAGTGTAATGTTATGAATGTGTTGTTTTGTCAAAAGAAAAGAGTGGGGTGTAGTAAACTTTATGTCAAGGAGTATCCAAATCTGTATCAGATTTAGTTATAGTTATAACTTTAATTTCTGTGCTCAGTGGTTTTCCTTTGAGGCTCAGAAGAATTCAAATTTAAAATTGACAACAGTTTATCTTTTGATCAGCACAACCAAAATCGCTATAAATGACATTCATAAAAAGTATAAATGCTTCACTGTCTGAACAAAGCCACAAAAAAAAAAACCTGCTGAAAATCTACCATTTCCAAAACTGATTTATGGTATAATGTTAATAGAGAAACCTTAAAAGTAATTTATTAACCACACTTACAACTGTGTTTTACAAAATATTAGCATTCGTATCTAGACAACCATCTTATACATATTGATATACTATCCTAAACAAATTAAGGATGATCTTAGACAAAATTAAATAACACAAGTTATGATTACTCATAAAATCAATAATTCTGTTTATCTTGATATTGAAAATATGCATGTTTGATACTCTCCTTTGAGACAACTAAATCATTCAGATCAATTACTCCTTAAAATTAGCAAGAGCAATAACAGCGAAGGTGATAATACTCATGGGATCTTCTTAGCAATCAACTGGAATTACTATCTCAACAAATAAGAGCAATGTCTAATTTGCCATCCTTAAAAACCCTTTGAAAAAACTTTCCAAAACCACTTATCACATGTACCTCCAACTATATTCCTCATCCCTTGATTTTCTAACTATGCCTTCGTTTTGGATTTTTGCAATTTTGCAAAAAAGGATGACTATAGTTCACAGTATATCATACTTGTGTATATCAGTAGAAATTGTATATTCTTATGCTTTTTAGTGCTGCAAATTTCTTTTTCATGTTATTTTGACATCCACCATTTTTACTTGAAACTTAATTTCAAAGTATGTTTTCCCATTGATTAAAACTGATAGTTTAGTTTTACAGTCTTTTTTTCAAATGTAATATATTATTATTGTGAATAGATATTTATATAGTCTGTGTTTCTCTCTTCTGGGTGTCTTTACCACATGTGACATTTTAAAGTAGGCATGTCTCTAGTATGCTAACATGGTAAACAAAATATAAAAGATAAATGATTGTGCCAGAAAATAAACTTAAATTGCCAAAGAGTATATCAATTTTACTGCACTCTGCTCCGCTCCCAAAGATGTTTATTCAGAAAAGGAAGCAGATAATAAAATTAGCCATTGCTTTTAGAGCTGTCATTAAGTAGAAAGTGCACTTGTAAGAGAAGGCGGTTCCATTTTCTGGCAGTGTGGACCTAGTTCCCTGACCACATATCCTGATGGATTTTTTTGATACTTTTAGTTACTTAGCAGTTAATGACAGACATTACCAGCAAGGTCAGTAATAATTAAATTGAAATCACAGTCCTGGGCATAGTTGCTTATGAATTAATTTGGATGAAGATGAGTGGAGCAGAGCCTACTTTTAAGCACAACCATTAATGATGGTTTAAGAACTTTGCTATGAAAGCATTTCTTAATTGTACATAATGCCTGTGGCTTTTGATTTATTTTACTGTTGACTCTACACACATTTAGAAAGTTGACTTCTGTTTAGTCTAAGCATATTTATAAGATGGTACCACTTCTAGGAAATTAAATGGTCTAGAGAACATTTTAACTGGTTATTTCAAAACTCTCAGAGTAGAGTAGAGTATATTTAAGATATAGAAAAGTTTTAATTCCACTTTAAACAACAGCAAAAAATGAAATGTAAATCACCTGTGAAGTTCAAAAGAGTGAAGCTTTGATGTGATTGCTATGTTCCATACACAGTGGAGTCTACTAGTATTTATCTTTTTCTAGGAGACATTTCACAATCAAAAAGAAAATACCACTGAAACTTGAAAAGTAGAGTTAAGGGGTTTTGGAGTTGTCTTTCATTCTGTATGTAATCTTTTTTTATTATTTTTGTGAAGATGAAAAAGATAAGATGATTTTATAATTTTATTAATCTTACCACAGTAATATATGTCTGTGTGTATATATCATGTAAACCATAGTGTACAGTAGACTCCCCTCTTCTACAGACTCTCTTTAACCGGCAATCAAATTTCTGTCATAGCCCTAGCTCTAGCAAAAGACAAGAGAGAACAGCACTTCTGTCTCCTCTAGGCTAAATAATGACAGACATTTGAGTTTTAGATTTTCTATTCTTTAGAAAAATGCATACTAACACAAATTATGTTTTTCTAGCTGATTTATAACCTATAAATGCTATTTTGTATTCTGATTAACCAGCCATTCGTTTATCCAGCTTATTGTATAAGAGGGAGTCTACTGCACTTCTGTCTCCTCTAGGCTAAATAATGACAGACATTTGAGTTTTAGATTTTCTATTCTTTAGAAAAATGCATACTAACACAAATTATGTTTTTCTAGCTGATTTATAACCTATAAATGCTATTTTGTATGCTTTTTCTGATTAACCAGCCATTCGTTTATCCAGCTTATTGTATAAGAGGGAGTCTACTGTACATATTAATTTTTAAGTGTGCAATATTTTAGTTTCTACAAAGATACTTAGTGTGTTACATTTAGATACTTTTGGAAATGAAAAAGGTTACATGTGATCCAGCAACATAGCCCACAGACCCATATGCCTTGCTAATATCCTTTTAATATATGACTAATTAGCCAATTAAACCTTTTAGTTTAGGAATTATTTCTGTACCTGGGATACAGATATAACAGACAGAAGATCAGCTATATTATGGTCCGTTTGAAGTACAGGAGTATGGTGTAAAAGGCAGAGAGGTCTTGGTGCTCTGCAGGAAGGGAAGGGGAGGGGATGGCAGACCAGACATTGTATGCAGTTAGAAAATGCCTGGCTGCACACTGTTGCTGCTAAACTGATGATTAGGTATACTTCTTAAGAGCTGTTGTTCACAGTGTCTTAAAGAAGAGTATTTAAAGTTTTTGATAGCTCTTCCAGCAATCCAACTAGCTGAAACATAATAGTAATTAGCTGAGCAACATTTCAAAGTATCTTTGCCATTTTTCAAGCATCCTTTTAGCTGATCAGAAAAAAATTAAGTACTTCCCTTTCTGGGCACAGGTGGATACTTAAGCACTGCATCTAATTTCAATAACTTAAAAACTCCCAGTGAAGGGCTTCGTGCTAGCCTGAAAGCTCAAGTAATTACAAAAGTTAAGTTGGTTCAGTAAAAGGTATTAAATCACGTCTGTATTCCAGGTTCCCTGTGTTTTCTGTTAGTGGACCATCATGCCATTTTGTAATTTTTTTTCTGACATGCTATTCAAACATAGAAGCACAGCAGGAAACCACACAGAAAAAAATAACTTGTGAAAAGTCCACAACTTCCAAGAGAAATATCTATCATATTCAAGAGAAATGCCTATCATAAAAGCAGAAAATGAAAGGAAAACCCAGAAAGTTTGTAGTTAGTTGATTTACTAACTTGTCAAGAATAAACTTTTCAGTGTGAATTACTTGTTAGTTCCAGATGAATCAAGATTAGTATGGGCAAATATGGCGTGTTATTTTTTTTTTTTAATATAACAAAATCAAACATTTAAAAAATGCTTACTTTAATCACTCTGTTGGATTTTTGGATCAGAAATATAGTTATTGTGATAAACAGGGATATAATAATTGAATCCTGTAACACTGTTTTCCATTTATGTGATGAATGGATGTTTTTTTTATTTTTTTTTATTTTTGCTCTTTTAATTTCGCCTCTGCCACAGAATAATGTGAGGAGTGGGGTTACAGAACCTAAATCTGTACCAGTAGTACCTAGTATGTATGCAAGGAGTGACTAGCATTAAAAACAGGGGATAGCATTTTTGCCTCACAGCAAGAGCTTCCCCGGGTTCAATTCTCAGCTGGGGTGCCTTCTGTGTGGAGTTTGCATGCCCTCCCTGTATTGTGTGGGTTTCCCCCAGGTGGTTTAGTTGCCTCCCACATTCCAGTGATATGCAGTAGGTGGATTAGATGCTCTGAATTTGCAACACGTGAGAGTGTGCTGTGTGAAAGAACTACTGTGGCAGGGCTAACCACCTAGTGGTTAAACCTTGACTCTAGATTGTTGCTGTTGAAGTGGCACCCCAACTCTGTGTTTAAAAATAGGAAAAAGGGGTTGTGGATAGATGGATGGGTAAAATGTGCATTACTTTCTTTGGTTATGTAGCTCCCACTGTATTTCATGTAGAAGTAATAAACTGTAGTTTCCCATTACACCACAAGGTGGCGATCTTTTTCAGGAATATAAAAGACAATTTTGAAAGTGAAATAGGGGACTGAAACACCAGCTGAAGGAGGGAAGACTGAAATGTAGCTGAAGGGAAAAGGGCCTTGCAGCATGATTGGATTTTCTTTTCTAGTGCTTGGGACAGGGAAGTGAAGTAGCAGATTGTGTCCGTC
Source organism: Protopterus annectens (assembly GCF_019279795.1). NCBI lineage: Eukaryota > Metazoa > Chordata > Ceratodontiformes > Protopteridae > Protopterus > Protopterus annectens. The sequence continues at coordinate 649,877,045 of NC_056748.1, forward strand.
TCTGTCTGAAATCCTGGATGATGGCATTTTGTGGAATCAGGGGAGAAGTCTGAAACCAGTAGCTCCATGCCTGCTATGATTCAGCAAGAAAAGGACTTCCTTTGGGCCTAGAACCGAGAAGCCATAGATGATTACCAGAGTTCTGGTGGGTGATTTTCTACTTTTTTCATCAGAAGAACCACGGCGCCTTGTCACTAGGATATTCTCGACAGAGTGGTGAGAGGCTCTGGCCGTAATTTTATAAGATTGTGGCTACCCCCCAAATGCTTTGTGGATTACAAATAACTGGGATCCGTATGAGCTCCAACTTGGGCCCCATCATGCTAGCAGCAAGACTGTAAATAGTCACTGGCCAGTGAACAGGTTATAATAGAGTGTTTCATAGTTGGTCTGTTTAGAATTGATCAAGGGAGTAGAGGGTGTTAGTACTGCTGAATGACTCTGTATTCTCGCATATTTGTATTTTGGCACTATAAATCTTTATTGTTCAATGATAATGTATTTTGCCATGTTAGTACTGCTGCCTTAAAGAATCTTTACTGCTCAATGAGATTGCATTTTCTCATATTTGCATTGTTGCATTATAAATCCTCATTGTTCAATGACATTGCATTTTGCTCATGTTAGTATTGTTGTTTTCAAGAATTTTGTTGCTCAATGACATTGCATTTTCTCATATTTGGATTGTTGTAGTAGGACTCTTTTATTGATTAATGGCATTGCATTTTTCAGTGTTTGTCTTGCTGCATTATAAAACTTTACTGCTCATTAATATTGCCTTCTTTGTGCATGTTTGAATGTCAAGACTTTCTTCTGTTGAGTTCTGGGGAAGAGGGCGAATGTATGTTTTTATTGCATGTATACTTCACCTTGCTTTATTGCTAACTGGTGCACTGTTGTTTACGGTTGTGCTATTGCCTTTTTAAACTAGATGTGTCACCTAGAATAAAATCTGTCCCTCTTACCACCTTGGTGTGTTGGGCCCTATAGGGGTGTCACCAGAGTCAGTTAGGAAGGAACCCATATCTCTTCAGCTACACCTGCGGGTGCGCTACATTAGAGGGCTCATCCGGGATTTTCTGTACTGCCTTGGACTCCACCCTGTTCCCCTGTATGTGTGGAAAGCAAATCCAGCAGAAACATGAACCCAGAAGTAGCCACTAAGTGGGGCAAATGGCGCAATGCTCAGTCAGAGCATTGCTTAGTTCTGGTGTTACCAGGGGCCACATGGACTGATATGCAAATGCATCAAGTCACAGGATCCTTGACAGTTGTGGGGCATGGATTTTTGTTGGACAGCACTGTGGACCCTACCGAGCAGAGCACATTTGGCCTTATTAGAATGGAAAAGTCCTTTAGTGTATGGGCACATACCTTTGAGTGTACAAATTTCAGATGAGAGTGCAGTCCGTGGGGTAATCCCTGAGAAGTGCACTACCTCAGCAACAGAGAAAATACCTGTGGAAGCTATCCAAGTAGGTCAGAACCTTACACCAGAAGCTGCAGCTTCAGTGCCCATAAATACTATAGGGCCTGAAGTTTTGAATGCTTTGGGAAGTTCTGTAGAAAAATGCTTAAAGCCTACACAGCCATTCACTGGATTGGGTTACCGCAAATTGCATTTCTTTTCTGTCAAACAACCCACACCTCAGGGAGAGGAAGATTTTGAATCCTGGATGGATCAGGCTTCACAAGCCCTAGAGGAGTGGGATATCTCAGAATATCAAAAGAAGCAGCGGATAGCTAAAAGTTTAAAGGGATTAGCTGAAGATATCATACGTAACCTAAGGATGGGTAACAAAATTGCACAGCCAAGGAATATTTAGGAGTACTGCAGGCTATGTTTGGAAGGACCGAGAGGGTTGCTGACCTACTGTATCAGTTTGAACATACATATTAAGAAGTTGGTGAGAAACTATCTGATTACATTAAGCAATTAGATAAAATGCTCCACCAGATCATCCTAAAGAAGGGAGTGGATCCGAAAGTAGCCGATCAAGTATGGATCGGGCAAATTTTACAGGGAGCTCAAGCTATGGACCCCATTGTGTGGAAAATGAGGATGAGAAATAGGGAAGAGACTCTAACTTATTCTCAGTTGGTTAAAGAGGTGAGGGAAGAGGAAGCCCTTTTGGAAGCCAAATCTCAGTGTTCAACAGCAACTAAAACAGTGAGTGAACACCAGCAGGAGCCTATAGCCATGCTCACTACTCAAACAGGAGTCATGGCTCAGAGTGTCCGCAATGTAGAGGTGTCACAGTTGCAGATGCAGGTGTCTTCCCTGACTGACGCCATAGCTCAAATCACCAAGGCAGAATTGCAGAAAGCCATGGTACCTTTAGATGAAGGGAGGAATACATCAGCTAGAACTTCCATGAAAGGACTCTGGGAAGAACCAAATCAGCCAATGCTCAGAGTTCCTACTGGATTTTGTTTTTGCTGTGGAGATGCAGGGCATATAAAGCAACAGTGACCTAATGCAGAGAACTTGAAAAGAGTGAACAAACTATTACTGGCTAGTGCAATGCAGGGAAGCTTCAAAGGGCCTCAGTGAAGGAGCCAGCTGAGTGCCCAGTTACAGAAAGCTCCATAAAATCTAACATCAAGAGACAGCATCCTGGATCTCCTTTCCACACTAACCCTTGTAATAGGGGAAAGCGACTACCTACTATACACACTTCTAACTCATCTGAGGTGAACAATTGAATTGGAAAGTCATCTCAGCATCTTGGACTGCAAAGGATTACTAAGCAAGAGATGTATCTATTAAAATGGCGAGGTCAACCGGTGGTACCTCAACCACATGCTGACTGCCGTACAGCTGAACAACACCGGAAACAGAAACTACCTGATAGCCTACTGGGACTGTCCCCTGTCATATCAGTAAAAATAGGAGTGTATAGTAAAGCACCATTTGATACTGGTGCACAAATCACCATTCTGAACAGAGACTTCCACCAAAAATACTTAAAGCATTTGCCACTTGAAAAGCTAGAACATTTGGAGATGTGGAGGCTAAGTGACACTAAGTTCCCTTATGATGGTTATGTCTCACTCAAGTTAGAATTTTCCACTTCAGTTGTTGGGTCAACAGAAGTTTTTGAAACGCTCGCTGTTGTGTGTCCCAGGCCAAAAGGAAAGGATTTAGCATCTATTTTAGTGGGGACAAATACTGACCTTGTCAGAGGAATGCTAATGCCTCATTTGACCCAGGAACACCCAACACTGCATCCTCTCCTGAGACCATTTTTCTGTGCCCTTCAAAGGGAGAAGGATAGTAAGAAAGATGAAATTGGTCATGTGTGTACCCTGTTTGTGAAAGAGCATATAATTCATCCTGGTCAGGTCACCTGCTTGAGAGCCAAAGTGAGGATGTGTGGACAAAGTTTCCTCTCATCTCATGATGGAAACAGATCCAGAAAGTGACTTGCCATTGGGGCTGGAACTAGTCCCAGATGTTTGGCCTGCAGACAAGTTAAAGCATCCTTATCACACTTTGTCTGTGGCGTTGAAAAATAAAGGAAGTACTCCCATTGTCCTGCGTTCACAAGTGCGTTTGGGAAATGTTTATGCTGCCACTCCCTTACCTGCTTCTGTGTTGACAAGGAATGAGAGCAGAGTCAATAAGTTGAAGCTGGAAGATATTGATATAGGAGGTGGTCTCTTGCCCCCCTGAGTGGCTAACCAGAGTTAGAGCTACTAATGAAAAAGAAAAATTGTTTTTTCTACTAGTGAACTAGATGTGGGCTGTGCAAAAAGTGCAGATCACTGAATAAGAGTAAAAGAGGACCGGCCCTTCAGGGAAATTTCCCAAAGAGTGGCCACAAGAGATCTGGATGAATTAAACATTGGGAAGAACTAAAAGCCGCAGGGATAATTCGAGAGTCAAGAAGTCCATATGCCTCTCCCATTGTTATCAGGTAAAAGAATGGGTCAATTCGCATGTGTGTTGACTATCGTACTCTGAATCAGTGAACCATTCCAGACCAGTACACAACTCCCTAGATTGAATATGCTTTAAATTGTCTGGTGCGCAGTAAGTGGTTCAGTGTGCTAGACTTAAGGAGTGGATACTATCAAATCCCTATGCACCCAGAAGCCAGAGAAGACTGCGTTCCTCACCCCTTTGGGATTTTTTGAGTTTGATCACTTACCTCAAGGTTTATCAAATGCACCGGCAACTTTCCAGAGAATCATGGAAAGAACAGTTGGAGACATGCATCTCCTGGAAGTCTTAGTCTACCTAGATGACATCATTGTCTTTGGGAGGACCCTAGAGGAGCATGAAGAAAGACTGATGAAGGTATTGGACAGGATTGAGAAGGAAAGCCTGAAGTTGTCATTGGACAAATGCAAGTTCTTCCAACCTTCAGTGACCTATGTGGGACATGTAGTGTCTGCAAATGGAATATCCACAGATCCCAGCAAAGTTGAAGCAGTGACATCTTGGCCCAGATCCAAAACTGTCACAGAACTGCGATCTTTCCTGGGGTTCTGCAGTTACTACAGAAGGTTTGTGGAAGGATTTTCAAAGATAGCAAGACCCCTCAACCATTTGCTCTGAAAAGATGAGAAAAGAGATTAAGATATCCTTGTGAAAAAGCCTAAGGGACCGAGAGGTTCTAAAGATCTCATCGAGAGTCATTGCGCTCCTGAGTGCGAAGAGTCATTTGAACAGCTTAAGTATTGCCTCACACATGTCCCTGTGCTGGCATATGCTGACTCAACAAAGCCATACACTTTACATGTGGATGCTAGCAGGGATGGCTTAGGAGGAGTCCTTTACCAGGAGTATGACAAGAAGCTGAGACCTGTGGCTTTTAACAGTCGGAGTTTATCCCCCACAGAAAGAAACTACCTTGCACACAAGATGAAATTCCTTGTCTTAAAATGGGCAGTAGTGGACAAGCTGCATGACTATCTCTATGGGGCTGAATTTGAAGTGCAGACTGATAACAATTATCCAGACCACTGCAAAGTTAGATGCTACTGGCCACAGATGCATGGCAGCTCTATGCAACTATAATTTCAGTTTGAAATACCACCCAGGACATGAAAATGGAGATGCTGATGGTCTGTCCAGAAGACCTCAGGGAGTTTTACAGTCCAATGATGATTGGGTAGAAATTCCAGCACCAGGGGTGAGAGCTATGTGTCAGATTGCAACCTGCTATCAACACACTGAATGTTGGGCCTAGAAGTTGGGTCCATCTACAGCAAGCATACCCCAGGCTTACTGTAATCTGGTTACTTTGCAGGCTTCATCGCTACCAGCTTTGAGTAACAGTGATCTCAGGAGAGATCAAAGAGAAGACCCCTTAGGTCAGCTGGTGGTAGCTGCTTTAGAGAAGAAACAAGCTAATATACTTCATATGGATATTCATCTTTTGGCAAGACTTTTGACCAAAGAATGGGACAGACTGCAGATACAGAATTGACTAGTATATAGGAGATCTCCTAGTGCACTCAGCAGTGAAAAATGGCAATTGTTGCTTCCTCAGAAGTATAGAGAAGTAGTACTCCGGTCATTGCATGATGAACATGGTCATTTTGGTTATGATAGAACTATGGGTCTTGTAAGAGACAGGTTCTACTGACCATGCATGAAGCAAGATGTTGAGGATTATTGTCATACATGTCTTCGTTCCATTAGACAGGTTCTACTGGCCATGCATGAAGCAAGATGTTGAGGATTATTGTCATACTTCTCTTCATTCCATTCAGAGAAAGACTCTGCTGACCAGAGCTGCCTCATTGGGTCAAATGGAGAAGAGTGGACCCATGGAACTGGTCTGTATAGATTTTCTGTGCATTGAACCGGATGAAGGCGGGATCGGTAATGTGCTGGTGGTGACAAACCAGTATACCAGGTACGCTCAAGCATCTCCCACTCGTGATCAGAAAGCTATTACAGTGGTGAAACTACTAGTTGAAAAGTTCTTTGTACACTATGGCCTGCCAAAAAAGATACACTCTGATCAAGGACATCATTTTGACAGCAAGCTTGTCCATGAACTACTCACTCTGTTGGGAGTCCAAAAAAGCCACACCACTCCTTATCCTCAAGGGGGATCCTCAGTCTGAGCATTTCAACAGGACTTTACTAGACATGTTGGGAACACTATCTGCTGAGAAGAAGAGTCAATGGAGTAGACATGTAGCCACAGTGGTGCATGCCTACAACAGTACTAAAAATAATGCTACAGGATTCTCACCTTACATTCTAATGTTTGGAAGAGAAACTCATCTTACTGTTGACGTCACCTTTGGAGTCGCAGCTGATGATACACCAGTGCGATCTCACAGCAGTTATGTGGAGAGACTCAAGAAGAACCTCAGACAGGCTTATGAGCTTGCTAAAAAATCAATAGGACAAAGACATCAGCGAAACAAGGCTCACTATGGCAAAAAAGTAAAGATGCATGACTTGCAGCCAGGGAACAGAGTTCTTTTGAGAAATTTGGGATTACAAGGAAAGCATAAACTAGCTGACCGCTGGGGATCTGAGATTTACATAATTTGTTCTCGGCTACCTAATATCCCTGTCTGCCAAGTTTGGCCTGAGAGGAAAGAAGGACCCATTAAAACCTGGCACCGAAACAACTTAATGCCTTTGGCAAAATCAGTGAGATTCATGAATCCGGAACCCAGAATGGCTCAGCAGAAAGCTAATTCAAGGCGATCCAAAAGGCTAAGGTGGAGAGGAACTATCCACTCCAATATTCAAGAGCCTATGCTTCCTCCTGCTGAAGGAGAGGAGGACAGTGATGATGACTGGGGTTTCAGTGGGCTGTTTTATGAGGATGTTCAAGACCCCATGGGCTGTAATCTCAATGTAAATGCACTGGAATTCATTCCTTGTCATTTTGAACAGCCCAGACCTAACAATAGACTAATGTTTCTATGCCTCTTGCAGAACCCGATACTGATGGAAGCCCTGCTATGCAAACTTCAGAAAATAGTGCTGAGGACAGTCATACTGTTATGGAAAATGAAAGTGAAGTTATACAAGAGGAGATCTTAGAAGTAGACAATATGCCTACTGAAGAACTAGACATTGAATGCGATGTGAGTGACACACCTTCCAAGCAAAATTCCTTAGCTGTCTCTTCTGAACCAAAACTGCAGAGACTGATTCAGCCCCCACAGAAACTTGCCTATAACAGTTTGGGACATATTACACAGGAACCTGTGACCACAGCACATTGGAGGATCTGCGCTCATAATCCCTATGCCTCCTACTTCAGTGGTGACACCCCACCCCATGTTAAACAGAAGGCTGATTACCCTTGGTGGAATGTACCTTTTGAATGCAAAAATATTGTTCAGTTGATGGTGCATTAGTGTTTGAAAATATTTTCTGCTAATCTATCTTTGACTTGGGGGGACCCAAGATTTTCAAGTGGGGGACAAGTGTAGCTCCCACTGTAGATAGAAGTAACAGACTGTAGTTTCCCATTACACCACAAGGTGGAGCTCCTTTTTAGGAATATAAATGACAGTTTTGAAAGTGAAAGAGGGGACTGAAACACTAGCTGAAGGGAAAAGGGCCTTGCAGTATGGCTGGATTTTCTTTTCTAGTGCTTTGGGACAGGGAAGTGAAGAAGCAGATTGTGTCTGTCACTGGCTGAAATCCTGGATGTTGGTATGTTGTGGAATCAGGAGAGAAGTCTGAAACCAGTAGCTCCACACCTGCTATGATTCAGCAAGAAAAGGAGTTCCATTCGGCCTAGTACTGAGAAGCCATAGATGACTACCAGAGTTCTGGTAGGTGATTTTCTACTTTTCTCATCAGAGGAACCACGGTGCCTGGTCACTAGGATATTCTCGACAGAGTGGTGAGAGGCTCTGGCTGTCATTTTTATATTTTTATACGATTGTGGTCCCCCCCCCAAATGCTTTGTGGATTACAAATAACTGGGATCCATCTGAGCTCCAACTTAGGCCCCATCATGCTGGCAGCAAGACTGTAAATAGTCACTGGCCAGTGAATAGGGTATAATAGAGTTTTTCATAGTTGGTCTGTTTAGATTGAGCAAGGGTGTAGAGGGTGTTAGTACTGCTGAATGACATTGCATTCTCTCATATTTGTATTGTGGCACTATAAATCTTTATTGTTCAATGATAATGCATTTTGCCATGTTAGTACTGATGCCTTAAAGAATCTTTACTGCTCAATAAGATTGCATTTTCTCATATTTGTATTCTTGCATTATAAATCCTCATTGTTCAATGGCATTGCATTTTGCTTGTGTTAGTACTGCTGTCTTCAAGAATTTTGATGCTCAATGACATTGCATTTTCTCATATCTGAATGCTGGATTATGACTCTTTTGTTGCTTAATGACATATCATTTTTTCCCGTGTTTGTATTGCTGCATTATAAAGCTTTACTGCTCATTGATATTGCTTTCTTTGTGCATGTTTGAATGTCAAGACTTTCTTCTGTTGAGTTCTGAGGAAGAGGGTGAATGTATGTTTTTATTGCATGCATATCTCACCTTGCTTTATTGCTAACTAGTGCACTGTTGAAATAATTTGTTCATGGTTGTGCTATTACCTTTTTAAACTAGATGTGTCACCTACAATGAAATCTGTCCCTCTTGCCACCTTGGTGTGTTGGGCCTATAGGGGTGTCACCAGAGTCTGGTAGGAAGGAACCTATATCTCTTCAGCTACACCGGCGGGTGCGCTACAGTTATAACTGACACATGGTGATATAATCACTGAGTCACCAGGATTTCTCCCACTTCAGTCTAATCCTGATGCCTTCTAGTGCAATCTTGTCTGAAGTAACTGAGTCATACTGTTCACGCACACAAACACACTCGCTGTCTCTCAATGTTTCTCAAGAGGGGACTAGAGATACCTCTCCAGAGACAGTACCTTTCATATGTTTATGGACACCACTCCAATTCAAATATGACACAAACAGATCAGTTAGTGAATTTGTGATCGAGGAAGCTGAAAACCGGCCATGCAGGACTAGTGTAATCTGCAACTAACATATTAATTTATAACAGCTGATAGCCAAGCATCCCAAAAGAATGCATACCAGTAGCCTCACCAATACTGTTAAGATTCATTTCACTAATAAACTAAGACATATAGTCACAAGCTTTTACAGGTGAGCAAATGAAATGTCTTTTCTTTTAAAATGATCTGATTATATACACAAAACAATACTGCAGCTGGATATGAAAAATAAAATGATTCCTGTAGATAGACTGATGCCTAGTTATAAAAAAATCTCTTAACTGCGTCTGTAGTCATTATTTCTAGTTTCTTTCTTTTACCTTGGACTATTACTTGGACTTGGGGACTTCTAACCTACTCCGCTCTCTGGAAGTTAGAAAAAAGTTAGAGAACATTTCCAAGTCTAAGCAACAGTATCAGACTAAAGTAAGAAAAGGAGTGCCACATTTCTGATTCATTGCAGTCTACAGAGGTTGGGTAAAGTTCTTAAACAAAAATCTTTCCCTTTTTTTTTAACAAGCTCTTGCAATGCTCAGACAGTTCCATTCCTTGGTGAGGTGATTCAGCTTGTGAAGGAAACCACTCAGCAACTGTAATTCTTTTTTATTAAAACACAACCGTCATAAATTCTGCACATCTAATGAAATACTCAGCTACACACATTTATAAATCTATGAATACATACATTATCTGACTGGTATAGTTTAAGATGACCAGTAGGAAACAAAGTGATAACTACTACTGGGTCAACATCATCTCCTGAAAACCAATCAGACTAACCCATGGCTGTGCCTGTGGGTGTGGAAGAGAACATGGATCTATCTTTGACTTCCATGTACTGTCACTGACTTGGAAAATACAAACAAGACCTGACATATAGAAGTGCCTGCTCATAAACCTTCAGCCAAGCACTGGACATAATGGTGAGGAGGGGCTGTACTAGAAACGACTCCAGTGAAGTACACACCAGTGTTTTGGGGAAGATGATCACTGTAGTTATGCACAGAGGAGTATTCACAGCTGACTATGAATGGACTAAGGATGTGTGAGTTGCTTCTTTTACCTTCTCCTCTAAGATTCCTGTTTTCTGAGGATATGGAACCACATTGGTGGTTACATTAAGTTGTGGGGGTGTGGTGCACAGCTTGGGATTGTGATTTATTTTATCAAAGTAAGAAAGCACAAGAAGTATTCTTCATAACAACAGATCTTTGAACTAGAAAGGGCTGCAGCTATACAGACATGCTTCTACTGTCTCTGTTAACATGTTATCAATTCCATCTACTAAAGAGTTTTGCATTTTATAATCCCATACAACAGTGCTCATTCTGGAAGATAGGTGAGAATTGTCTTTGTAATTTACACATGCAATGAAATGTTCACCATGATTTTCACTGGAGATTATAAATAACATGAAACATGAATTAGTTTTGGCATAGTACCTAGAACTGTCTTTTTGAAGTAGACACCAATCCAGTGGCAAAATATTTTTGTTCCACATCTTTAAATTCCTCACTTTATATTTTGTCATTTGCTCAGTTTATTTTGTTTGTCATCATGAAAAGAGATGTGCTTCACTTCAAGCACTTTCTCACAGGGCTCTGAGTAACTCAGAAGTATTGGTTGGAACCACTTCTTTTTTAGTCTGTCATTTTTGAAAGACAAAGTTTCACTGTCTCTCTGGGTTGTACAGGACTTTCATTTGCAAACATGAATACAACTTGTTTGGTTATATTGCCTACCTTGTCCTTATCTGATTAACTAATATAGCTTCAATCTGATTAACTAATATAGCTTCATAGTCCACTTTTGCCATGTAGTGTGTGTGCATCTCTGTGCATGCATGCCCAATGGATTCCACAAAATTATTTCAATATCCCTGATAGTGCTTTGGAGAACAATGTGGTATGATTTGTTCAATTCTGTGTTAACATTTTGACCAGTCGAACATGCTTTAACAAACAACATATAGATCTGTCTGTGGTCCAGGGGATTGGAACTAGGAAAAAATTCTCACTAGTTCTTGTGAAAAGGTAGCTTAACTCCTTTCTGGGACAGCATTGCATTCCACCTGAATCCCTCTTTCTGCCACTATGATTTCATCCCTCACCACAGATATACGTTATAGCAAATTTCTTGGAGGCAAAAGTGAAATTTACACATCCTGTTAGAGGAGCTTTTCCTTGACATCTGCATAAGGATAGTCCAGAAATGTAATCTTCAACATGGTTTCAGATGAGTGATGTCCAACATTTCACATTCAAATATATCTTTGTTTAAACTCAAGGTAATTTGAGGAAAGACCATACAAGCTCTAGTAATACTATCAAACAATATATATACCTCAGAGGTTTATACTTATGCTTCCCTTATGAGCACATTGTCATACCATTGTTGTATTTGTGCTTATTCATTGCATTTTTCTAGCAATCTATGTTTGGCTTTTTATTGTCCTGTAAGCTACGCTGAATAACTTTATTTATTCAGGCTCAGCATTGCACAATAATTTATTACAAATTGACACTTCAAAGTGAAACTGGAAAGGGAGGACCTCTGACTGCATGCATGTGTCTTTCTTCAAAATATGCTTATTTCATTTAGTATGCAACAACATATTTCCCCAGATTCTGCAAGCCCTGCACAGCGTCCAGGACTAGTGCAGGAGCTCCAGCAGGCAATATGTCTGCTGTGCGATCCAGGGATAACCTGTAGGGACGTGCACGAGCGCTCCTGCACAGACTCGCCCCCTCTCAGCGAATTACCCTGTTTGCAGGAGAAATACATGCAAATGAGGTGAATTTGTGATCGAAGAAGCTGAAAATCGGCCGTGCAGGACTACTGTAATCTGCAGAAATGTACTCCGCCAGTAACTGAGTACATTTCTGCAAATTACAAAATGGAGCCATGACTGTTCCAAATAAAGGGTGGATATCATGTAGAAAGCATGCCACAGGCCAACTATAAGGCCATTGTCATGGAAAACATTTGCAAAATTAAAAAAATAATCTTTTTTTTTTTTTAGCCGATCTCGACTGTTTAAGCGTAGGGCAACGGCGTGCAAATGGGATTGTGCGGAAAATAAGAAAAAACCCATAAAATAAGCATTCTAACCAAAATCACTATTTTGCCATTATACTCAATGGCAGGCAGAAGACAACATGGCCAGTGAATAATGGTTGCTAAGGGGGGAGGCTCAGTGTGGGACATGTAACTATCCATTAGCAGGCAATCCTATGCAAATGAGAAGAATGATACTGAATCCCAGATTTCCCCTGCATGCTAGTCAGCACCCAACAATATAAGAGCAGGAATAGCTTTGTGCAAGCCTAGGAGTTAGCTGACATCATAGGGGTGTGTGTCAGGCATACTGTAAGCAGATTGAAGCCCTGTGGCTTGGGTTTGCTCCTAGCTTAGCAGAGCTAAGCAGGGGTTTGTGTCTGAGGCTGCCTAGCAATCTTTACATTGCCTAAGCGGGTGTGCGCGCCATGCACCGGGTTTTAAAGGAAAAAAAAGTAAACCAGGAAATAGCAGCTCTGTGCACATTTGAGCACTGTGTTTGTGCGGCGCACCCCCGGGCTTAAACAAGAAGGCAATGGGAAGGGAAAACAGCAGTAGGAAGGTAATCTAGGAGAACTAGCATAGCTGGCAGGTGAAATGTATCAGAATCAGCCAATTACACAGGCAGCAGACCAGCCCAGAACACTACTATAAACTATGCAAACACCTTTCTCTCTGTTTTTTCCCATACTCTACACCACTGGTGTATACAAGTGGGGAACTTTTAACAAACAAAAGAACAAAATGATAGAGGCTGCAGCAGCTATCATACAACATGTGGAAGAGTCTGAGGGTGGTGAGGATAAGAATGCTGTCGACCAACCCACAGTGAGGAGATGGAGAAGAGTGTACAGACCCTGGGTGACCTACCAGAGGCTACATGAGCTGGAGATAGTGGAGCACTATAGGGTGGACAGGGACCTCTTACAGCAAATTGTTGAGCTGTACCAGCCATGCCTGACACAGAACTAACAGAGGGGAACCCATCCCAGTGGATACCAAGGCATGTGTAGGCCTAGGAATACTAGCCAGAAGTACCTCCCAAAGCCCAACTGGGGATATCATGGGGATCTCACAGGCATCAGCATCCAGAGTATTCCACCAGTTCCTGGATGCCATGTCAGCACATGACTGTGAGCACGTACAGTTCCTCAACACCTGTAAGGTGTTGGCCAACAATATGCGTCTCTTCTACCAAATAGCAGAATACCCTGAGGTGGTGGGTGCTATAGACTGCATGCACATATGCATCAGAGCACCACCCGGTGAGCAGGGTTGGGTCCACATCAACCACAAGGGCTTCCCCTCCATCAACTGCCAGGTTGTGTGTGATGCCCAGGGCATTATAATGAATGTGTGTGCTGGCTGCCCTGGAAGCTATCATGATTCTCACATCTGGCATCTGATGCAGCTGTACCAGATATTTGCCAATGGGGACATCCCTTACGGTCACCTAATGGGGGATGCTGGTTACGCACTGGAGCCCTGGCTGATGACACCCATTAGAAATGCACACACACCCGAACAAGAATGCCATAATGAGGCACATGCACAGACCAGAATCATAATAGAGCGTGTGTTTAGGATGCTCAAGTCACGGTTCTGGTGCCTGGACACATCTGGTGGAGCACTGCAATACTCACCAGCTACATGTACCCAAATTATCGTATGTGCCATGCTACACAATATGATCCTGCGGAAACAGCTGCAGCAGGAACAGCACGGGGCAGCGCCACACAGCCCCCCTCCAATGCCAAGGCCTGCACAGGCACAGAGTGACTCAGGAACAACCTGAGCCTGCCCCAGTAGGCAGATGGAGGTGTGCCCGGTATGCCATGGCCTTGGCAAAGAAGTAATGCATAGCACATACACTGACACAGTAGGGACCCAGGGAATGATGCCTCTCTGACTCACACATACAGTAAAAGGGATGCCAAACATGACACTACCTGTGCTCAACCATGTATAGGGAGTGTACTATGTGCATTTGACACAGACAGCCCTCAGCACCATCCTCAATACTGCCACATTCACAAGGTAAGTCACTCCCCTTACTGATTGCTGATTGGAGTAGTATATGTAGTTACTTGTATCTATGGTATGGATGTGAGCATGCAAGGGAATCGGGTGACTGAATAGGATGCCAGCAGATAGTAGACACCTATAGTGGCACCATGAGATCTGTAACAAATACAGGTGTCACCATAGTAGCAAGTACTACACAGGGCGACAAAACCCACTAGAGGAAATGTGCTGGGCCACATGTGTGGCCATATGACTCGCACATGCCAGTCAGGAAGGTTCACATACCTAACAGTCTCAGCCAGCAGGACAGTTGTAAACAAATGCAAACAAAGGCTGTGCTACGGCCTCTGAATGATGCCTATGGGTAACCCCCCCCCCCCCAGGCCTACACAGACAGACTACATCAGGTCAGGCAGTAGGATGTTAGTTCTGAAGGGTAGGAAGTCAGAAACTAATATGTAGGTCAATCAAACCTAAGACCTATAGTATACTGATATGCCTCTAGTCAGCATGATAGGTTAGAATACAGAATGAAATGGAGTACCTGACATACCAGTACAGTCATAGCAAATGTGTACAAGTGTCAGGTGTGCCCCCCATCCTGTGTAGAAATGTAGAAATAGTCAGGTGTGTCCCCCACAACCCTATGTAGAAATGTAGTAACATGTATGTGTAGGTATAATACTAGTGGAGCACATATGCCCAGAGGTGGCCAAAGTAGCAGGATAGATTGTAGCATTTGCACAATGTGCAGGTATGTGTGCGTTAGTTTGGTGTGTGTTTCATATTGTGTGAGACTGGTCAGTATGTATGCATGTTGAGGTATAACCTGGTGGCCATTGCCCACTACTCCTGACGACAGGGCCTCAAGTCCTCACATACTGGTAAGAATTGTCTTTGGCACTGCAGTTAACACATGCTAGCAGTAAGCCATTGTAAATGTATGGTGGTAATATGTATCACCATCTGAAAGATTGACAGACATGGCATGGCTGTTGGGCTAGATATACAAGAGTACACAGGAGAAAGTACCCCAGACATACAGTATATATTGTGTAACTGTGAAATGGACACACCCTTGGAATTGTACAAACAGGCATGCATCACATTATCTGGTCCTGTAGCATGGGATACTGGTGTTGTCTGCCCGAACACTTGCAGATCACAACAGAAGTAGGACTGATGTATTGGGGAACAGCTGATGTACCTGCACATGCCAGCATAACTGGAATGCCCCATGCATATCTGTGTGTCAGATGCAAGTAGTGCCCATAGCACACATCCACCCAGCTCACCCAAACACCACTCACAGGTACCTCTCTGGTCATATTCCTGCTGTGGGGAATGGGTACACTATTACCCCACCTGTATATAGTAATAGCGAAAGAATGCAGCATGTAGTGCAGGTGTCCCATGCAGGTGTGTCCATAGCCGTAGGTAGCACTTTGCCAGTATCCACACCACCTGATCAAGATGGACAGAAGGTATTGGGATGAACACTTAGCACATCTACCCTGTCACCCTGGGGGAATATACTGTATGGCAGTCTGAGACTGTAGGACTGACAGAATGCAACAGCCTGCCACATCTGGCCTGCAACAACACCAAATGGCCCACAGGCTTCTGCCAAAGGTCTGTGTCTCACATGTACTACCAATGCATGTTATGTCATGGACACCCAAATAACAACATAACACACTCCACATAAGCAAGGCCATGTGAACAAACCACAGTAACATGTCCACCATGTCCCACTGCATGAACTGTGGACCAACACCAAAACACAGCTGTGATGGGGGAAAGTATCAGAGAATGTATGCAAGGCTCAAATTCTAAACCTACCACCCTAGAACACAAAAAAGGAAAAAAACTAAGGGTAATGCTGCTCAATGCCAGAAGTCTAAATCTCAAAATGCACGCACTCGAGGCCCTTCTCAGTATGGAGAACATCGATGTCTGTGCAGTGACAGAAACCTGGTTCAAGGCTCCTGAGAGCACCCCAGCACTATCAGGTTTTACCTCTTATCATGCGTTCCGGCCCCAAAATCCGGACAATACCAAGAAAGGAGGGGGGGGGTATCCATATTCATCAAAGACACCCGCACCTCAAGACTGGTGGCAATGCACGATGCATCAGAGACCATCCAGGTGAAATTAACCATAGGCAAGACTGCTCTGCAAATTGTAGCATGTTACAGGCCACCCTCACAAACTCAGGAACCTCACTTGGCCTTCCTGAAAACACTAGAGGGGATAAATGTATCACCAAACACCATCATACTAGGTGACTTCAATTACCCTAATATAGACTGGGAACACTACTCAAGCCCAAACACCCTAGCCCAAAAGTTCCTGGAATTCATAAACTCAAATGCCATGGAACAACTAGTCACCATCCCCACAAGAGGAGAAAACATACTTGATCTCATCATCACGAACATGGGAGCACAATGTTCAACACCGAAGTATACCCTCACTGGTGAGATCAGATCACAACTAATCTCGCTGGAGGTCCTCATCCCACCCCACCTGAAATAAAAAGACCACAGTAAAGAACTTCAAAGCCGACTTCACACTTCTAAAGACTAGTGTGGTCTCCTTTAAGGCCCCGAGCCGGAAAACAGTACTCAAGCCGCTGAATCACTTACAAATGCCTTCTACCAGCACCTGCAGGACTGCATGGATAAGGCAATCCCAAGCAAAACAAAGACTCTTTGTACCAAAGGCAAGCGTCCAGTCTGGTGGACCCCAGCCATAAACAAACTCTACAACAAAAGGAGGAAGCTACTACAAGATAGAGCAAAATCCTTAAAAGGTAAGACACCCTTGATCACTATAAGTAAAAAACTAAGCGCTCTCATAAAATCATCCAAAGCAAATTTTGAGAGAAAAATAGCTAACGACTCAAAAGACAATCATAAGGCCTTCTTTAGCTATGTTCGAAACCTGGGAGGAAACTCCCAGATATGCTCAGAACTAGTTCAAAATGATGTGAAGATTACTGATCCTACAGACATTGCCAACATACTGGCTGACAGGTTCAGTGCAAACTCACCCCTCCCCCAAAAGGAGAGATATCTATACCAAGCGATTGCAGCCCCCAAACATCTCCAACGCCCAAGTGAGAACTGCTCTCTCCAAAGCAAAAACACAGCATCCATGGGACCTGATGGTGTCCCCGGCTGTGTGCTCCACGAACTCAACGAGGAATTAAACCCACAGCTAGGACAGCTGTTTAATCATAGTCTTACCTCTGGATACGCACTCAGGAGTGGCGCACTGCAACTGTGGTCCCACTTCACAAAGGCGGTGCCTCCACCGACCCTGGAAATTACCGGCCCATTAGCTTGACAAGCCTTATCTGCAAAGCCATGGAGAGGATCATAATGGACCTCATAAATAAAGACATAGGGAATTTGCAGACTTTGGATCCATCCCAGTTTGGCTTTGTCAAAGGCAGATCATGCCTTCTAAACTTGGTTGACTTTTTCGAAACAGTCACCAAAGCCATTGATGAAGGAAAGGCAGTCCATACAGCCTACCTCGATCTGGCGAAGGCCTTCGATACAATACCCCACTCGGGTATCATTGAAAAACTCATCAGCTTAAATGTTAACCCATACATCACACGATGGGTTGCAAACTGGCTGAGTGACAGAACCCACAGGGTCAGAGTTGCTGGCGCCATGTCAGACTCAAAGCCTGTCACAAGTGGTGTACCACAGGGCTCAGTCCTGGGCCCACTCTTGTTTGGCATCTACTTTTCCGAAGTACAAGCAAACACAGGAGGGTTATGGCTGACAAAGTTTGCAGATGACTGCAAACTGGGCGCCATAGTAGAAAACACATCTGACACAGATATCCTTCAGAAGGGTCTCACAGAAACGGATAACTGGTGCCAGAGCCATGGCCTAAAGTTAAATGCCAAAAATGCATAGTCATACCCTTCGGAAAAACAAGGTTACCCCTAGCTACCAAATAGGTGGCAATCCACTGAGCACAGAAGAAGTTATCAGGGACCTGGGGACCCAGGTTGATAGTAGTCTGTCATTCGACACCCATGTAGCTAAAGTAGTTAGGAAGACCTTCTACATTGCCCACCTTATTATGAAGGGATTCTCATCTAGATCAAGGGAGGTCATAGTCTCCCTATACTCATCACTCATCAGACCAATGATTGAGTACAATGCCCCATTCGGAATGTATCTGACCCGACACTTGCAGCAGCTGGAGAGGCCACAAAGTTCCTCACCAAAAGGATAAAGGGTCTCAAACATCTGTCCTATGCTGCCCGACTGAAAGAACTCCAGCTCTATTCAGTCACTTACCGCTTGCTCAGAGGTGACCTTTGCCTAACATACAAGGCCATGTCAAACCCAGATTTGATGAATATGCTTCACCTCAAAAATCTAGATCCGTCAGAGCCACAAGGGCGGAGACTTAAACCTCGACGGCTATTAATAGGACGTGCTGGAGGGATAGATTCATCACCCAAAGACTCCCTATGCTGTGGAATAAAATCCCGGTATATGTGAGGCAGAGCACCTGGCTGGCCTTGTTCAAGAGAAATCTTGACCAATGGATGGGAGATCGCAGATATACCCCAGGGATTACCTCAGTGTCACTGCTCAACAGAGGCACAGCAAAATAATGGGTATAGTTCCCCATACTAAAGGGGTGGCGTAAGCCACAAAACTATGGGCTAGGCTTGTAAATGCCCTCAGGCAGATAGCCTAGTATGAACCTATGAACCTATGAACCTATGTATGGAAGAGGTTAGAATAACAGTCAGCATTACAGACTATGTGGTGCTAGTGCTAGCTGTGCAACACGACTGTAAAGGAAGTAGTCATCTAACAGCTGTATACACGTACCTGTGGAATATAAGCCTGTGCGTGCCCGCATGTGGTGTGTCAACCTCCTAGATGAATGGGTTATGGCCCATGCACACACACTGCCCTCCCCATAGCCCTACTATGACAAGCCTGCTGAGGTCATCCACTTTAAAAAACACCTTTGGGAAAGGTGTAGCCAAGTAATCTCTGTGGCACATCGTATAACTGTGTATTGCTGTAGTGTGATAAACTAGTTAGGTAGGATTTTTAATCCCAGACATGGCAAGTGTGTGTGTGTGTGTGTGTGTGTGTGTGTGTGTGTGTGTGTGTGTGTGTGTGTGTGTGTGTGTGTTTGTGTAGAGGGCAATGCTTTTTAGGCTAGTCACACTCACTACAATTCAAATGCCTTACTTTGGCAAGGCTGCTTATGTCATTCACTGTGAAATACACCTTTGGGGAAGGAGTACTTCAGTAATCTCCATGGCGTGCCCTATAACAGCGTAATGCTGTAGTGTGATATAGAACTCTGGTAGGGGTTTTATTCCCACACATGGCAAGTGTGGATGCTTGTGTGTGTGTGTGTTTCTATGTCTCTGTAAGGAGCAATGCTTTTTAGGCTAGTCACACTCACTACAATTCAAATGCCCTACTTTGATAAAGCTGCTGAGGTCATTCACTGTGAAATACACCTTTGGGGAAGGAGTACTTCACTAATATCTGTGGCGCATCCTATAACAGCGTAATGCTGTTGTGTGATCTAGGACTCTGGTATGGGTTCTATTCACACACATGGCAAGTGGATGTTTGTGTGTGTTTTTCCATGTCTGTGTAGGGAGCAGTGCTTTAATGCTTTTTAGGCTAGTCACACTCACTACAATTCAAATGCCCTACTTTGGCAGGCCTGCTGATGTCATTCACTGTGAAATACAACTTTGGGAAAAAGCGTACTACAGTAATCTCAATCTCACGTCCTATAACAGCATAATGCTGTAGTGTGATATAGAACTCTGGTAGGGGTTCTATTCCCACACATGACAGGTGTGGATGTTTGTGTGTGTGTGTGTGTGTGTGTGTGTGTTTCTATGTCTGTGTAGGGAGCAATGCTTTTTAGGCTAGTCACACTCACTACAATTCAAATGCCCTACTTTGGCAAGCCTGCTGATGTCATTCACTGTTAAATGCACCTTTGGGGAAGGAGTACTCCAGTAATCTCTGTGGCACATCCTATAACTGCGTAGGGATATAGTGTAATAAACTAGTTAGGTAGGAGTTCTAATCCCAGACATGGCAGGTGTGTGTGTGTGTGTGTGTGTGTGTGTGTGTGTGTGTGTGTGTGTGTGTGTGTCATTTGTATCCTGTGTGGAGGTGGCTGTGAGTGTGTAACAACTGGACTCATTGTGAAGCGGGTTTTGCAAATTTCTTATATGGTGGCCTTAGTATATGTCACAATGTTCACCTTACAGGGATAACAGATTTGAAATAGCTGAGAGGCTGGGGTGCAAATCCATACCCCTACATATGACATCAAGGCCTGACGAACAAAGTTAGCAACCCTTGTATTACCCAGAGAACACTCTTACCCCATGTCTCATACATACACACACACACACACACACACTTGCCTAGGCAACAACCACTGTGTTGGTAGTACCCTGCATATTGCCGAATGATAGTAACCATGGTGTGAATGAAGTGGACTACAGAGGGCATGGCACCCTGTCCATCAGTCCAATAGGAATGTACATGCAGACAGTGCACCTTCCCTATGTTCCCCACTGGACACCTGCAACACCTGTGGTGCCATCAAATGTGTCCCACAAAGGACATACCATGCCTTAAACACATGCCCTGTATGGAGAGATGCCACTGACATCAGAGAACACCTGTATCAAGCTGTCAATGCAGGGGCAGGGTCAGCCTGCTGTCCATTACCAGTTGCCGCCACATGAGGACTGGCACATTTGATAATCTGTGTACACAACATGGGCCAGACAGTCCAGGTACAGTTCCACATGTCACTGTACATGCATGTGGAATGTGTGCACATCCCAGACACTGTCCATGTCCTGGACTAAGAAACACATACATGGCAAGCAATGCACAGCAATGGCCACACACAATAGTTACCCAGGTGACTGGATGGTGAATACAATATCCACCTGTGTGGGCCAATGACACTACACCCCTGAGCCACACTGCAGACCATTGTCATGTGGCCTGATGCAAGGTATATCCATCACCTAGCCTTGTATAGCCATCTGGCACAGTCGACCACTATACACCCATGAAGCAATGCACCCATGCATGTCAGTACTGGCACCCTGTGTGCGTGTGTGTGTGTGTGTGTGTGTGTGTGTGATGTATGATGCCTATGACCACAGTCACACTCACTACAACCCCCATTGGCATACTGAAGCATGCTGTCTGATGTCAGACACCTCCACATACCCTTTGTCCATATAAGCTCCGGATAACTCCTGTGGTGCATGTGATACCTGCACAGTGCTGCACTGTGGCAATCTAACTAGTGAGGAGTTGTATTCCTGACCCTGCCATGTGTGTCAAAATGTGTGGGTCCCTGAGAGAGTGTGGCTGTGTTGATGCTGACACCTGTTCATGCGGACAGGCACATGTACTACACCTACTGTATAGCTGCCATATCACTGTTGGAGATGTCACTCACCATCACATATACATTTGGAGGGCTCCTCAACATGTAACCTATGTGGCACATTCAATAACTGCATAGACATGTGACAGCAATACATAGTCAGGGGTTTGATACCCTGTACTGGTAAGTGTGTGACACAAACATGGTTAAGTTTTATTCTCCCACCCATCCCTGACTTATCTTTGCCTCTGTCACACCTGCTCTGGTGGATGTGGAGACTTACACCTGCTTTGCTTAGGCAGCAACATGTGTATTGCAAGTGATGCTCATAATCAGCTAATGGCCTCTGCGTGAATTGCAGCCCTCCTCTAGCTGATTGCATGTGGAACAGCTGTGGGAACATTCCCATAGCCAATTGCATGGAAACGCACTCCAATATCTAGGAACATCATGTTGGTGTTGGGCCTTTTCATTCACTGTGAGCAGGACCTAGATCTATTTAGCAAACAGCATCACAAATGGATTGGGATTTACCTCTAACAGCGTACACTGTGGAAACAGGCCAACACACAGGAGGGGGATGTGCCTGACATGACTACAGAATGTAAGTGCTGCTATACTGAATTTGGAGTAATGTTGGTTTAACAGGGTGTGCGTGGATATGGCTGTCCTACATGTTTTAATACTTGTCATGTCAGTGCTATGTTTATGAGGAAACCCTCACCTGTAGGGTCATCTGCAGACTGGGCAGTGTGTGGTGCCTTTTGTTTCTTGTGTTACCCACAGAGCACCTATCTGTGAACTGCAGAAGCATAGTGTGAGGATTGCAGACAGTACATGGTGACAGCCATGAGTTACTGACTTCATATCCCTCATAGGACATATGTTGCAACAAACCCTGTTACAACAGTAAATGTACGAGGTTATCACAGCAACATGTCAATATTGGCCCTGTGTTTGTGCCTCCAGCCACAACTCTGTCAACCTTTGTACATATGTCATGCAGTAAAAGGTGCATATGTTCTGTATACCATATTTATTGGGGTCTATATTAGAACACAGAACTTTCAAAATTTCGACTGTTCTAATATTGAACGCTATTAATCAAACATTTAAAACATTGAACATACAGAACAGCAAATTTTTTTCCTAGGGGAAAAAAATTGCAGTTCCAAAACACATACACACAACACAAGCACACCAAACAAACAGCAGTCCACACACATACACCTAAACTCTTACACATAACCCTACACTAAACTATACATACACCACTAACTATCCACTTACCTTTGCCCAAACCCTAACCCTAAGGTCCATCACAATTGCACTTACCTGACCCACGCCCTAACCCTAACTCACCTAACCTGTAACTTTCCACCACAGGGTTGAAAATACCAAAGCAACAGAAACGGACAACCAAATTCTTTCCCTAGGAAAAATATTCAGTTTTCTGTTTCTTTGATATTTTCAGCATTTTCTGAAAATGGGTCAATATTAGAACACTTGAAATTTTGAACATTCGGTGTTCTAATATAGACCCTATGTATTGACATCATATCTGATGAGCTAGTGAGATATCAGACTGCTACAGATGTTATGTATAGTAGGGGTTATATTTGAGGACATAACCTGGGCATTCTGTGGTTGTGTGTACAGTATGGAGGTCTGTGCACTTATGGTGACTGTCAACAGTGTGTGTATTGTGAATATGTGCCTTAGCCTGTGCACAGACTGTGGTAGATGTCATTGTTCTTGGTCCTGTTCTATCTGATGTTACATGCTGCTCCACTGTATGTTACCATATCAGCTTACATGCTTGTAGGGCCAAACACACACATGTCCCATACCACAGACAGGCATCGGACCACACTGTGTAGCGGCCCAGTATATGTAGGGTTAGTGTGTCAGTGGCACATTTGAGGATGGTGTTGATCAGATAGTCCATATTCTGTAATATTACACTAGCTTACCATATGTGGCTGTGACTGTGTTCACACTGGTTGTGGTTATGCACTTTCACACAGGTGTCTGTTACTCTGTGCTGTGACATGCTTGTAGAGCCTGCTATATATGCAGGTACTTGTGTATTCCCCCATAGGAAATGTAGACCAGTGTTGTGGCAGTCTGCTTGTAGCCTGCACAGTGCTTTGTTACATGCCTAGCAGCTTAGTGTACTTAACCAGTGAGATGTTATGTCCAGATACTTGCCAGATGTACTGCTGCTGGGCCACCATAACAGTCATGCATGTCAGACAAAGCAGTGGGATGCTATACAGATGTATGCCACTAACTAGTGGGTAGTATATGGCCATGGCATCTCTATACCAGCAGTTATGTGTCAGGACAGACAAGAGTGTGTGAATGCATAACCTATGGGGGCAAATGTATACCACTATTTACATGACATACCCATCTACATGGCCGTTAACATCCACATTGTCAGGCTTGGTCCACATGTCTTGCACTAAGGGGTTCTGTGTATACCTCTGGACTGACCAGAGTGTGTCAGACTGTCCACATATATTGGCCATATCTTTGCTGTAGTCCACAGGATCATTACTGTGCTAGCAATGGTACTGTACTATGATATCCTTAGGATGTCAGTAGCCAGTGGTGCACATGTTAAAAGCAGAAATGACCTCCCACACACATGTTTGTGAAGACAATCCCTATTACAGTAGCAAATAGTCTACAAATATATCTGCAATATATACCTGACATCCCCTTGCACTAAGAGGTTGGGACTATTGGGGCTGAGGTAGGGCTCCACTCCATGTTCAGGACATATGGTGAACATATGTGTATATATAATTATCCATATATCTATACAGATATATACACATATACATATTGGCATACATAGATGGGATATGTATATGTATGTACACACACACACACATATATATATATATATATATATATATATATATATATATATATATACATATATATATACACACACACACACACACACACACACACACACACACACACATATACATATAAACACTCATATATATATATGTCTACACATATACAGATAGAGATACATATGCACACATACGTATGGATATCCACATGTATATTGACAGTAATAGGTATATCAGAATAGACATGTATGCACATATGGTTATAGATATCTACATATATATCCACATAAATAGGCATATCTGTACACATATGATGTGCACACATATATAGCTATATATGTCTATATCTACCTATATATATATATATATATATATATATATATATATATATATGTATGCACACACATACATGTACATACAAAGAGATATACACATGGCCATATATATGCTGCACTATACAGATGTGTATGCAGACATATGTATGAGTATACATGTGTATGTACATGTAGACATATATTGACCTATTATACGTATATATTCATATTCCTGTCATGTGTAAACCTCACGGTTGTGTATACCCTCCCAGATGTATCTCACTGCATGTATCTACTATGCGTACATTATGATAAAACAACATATGTGATGCAACAGTCATATTAATAACAAGTACTGTGCAACTGTGGAAGTAAAAGCAGTTGTTCAATACTATTCAATATGTGTATTGACAGATGTATTGGTAAAACAACAGCCGTCTTCACAGTGGTCATGGTGTAGTGGTTAAGTGTTGTGACTATAGTGTACATGGTCCTGGGTTCAAGACCTGCAAGGGCTGTTCATTCTGTTGCTGGGCAGAACAAGGGCTGGCAGATACAGAGTGGTTAAGGCAGTTTTGAGCAGCTTTAAGTGGATTTGTGCGGGTTTGCATGAAGCTAAGCTGTGCTAAGCTATGGGTAAATGTATGGGCGCTTACACAGTGTAGGCATCGCTTAGCAGTGTGCAAATCAGCTCAGCTGTTTTATTGCAGCAATGGTGATACTTGCTAAGCATGGCTTAGCCTTGGTAACCAGTTCACACCACCCAGTCTGATAACATAGCAGGGTAATGACATCTGTAATAAGTGTATGTAATACCATGTATAATATCTGCGCCTATATGCGGTCATTAGATTAGCAAGGAGTGTGAGTGTCATGTGTGGGACACAGATGTATATGAGGGCTGTACAGCACTGTTATCCATGTGAATGTGTTACATATAGAGGTAATAGCCCAGGGTACATGCTGTCACACTGGCATGTAGTGTATCATGGCGGTACTACTGTTGACAGTGCTTACCCAGGCAAGAGCAGAGTGCTAAATTTAGTACTGACAACAGGCACACCTGCAGGCATAGCTTGACTTTGAGGCCTCCCTGTTGTATCCCTGGTGTTTGAGCTGTGTCACAGCACATAACACCTATTGGGTAATGATCCGACATGTGGAATGTAACTGTAGACTACCGTCTGTACGGCACATGTTAGTGAGGGCTTCTGAGATGTAGGTATGGCATACATATTGTTGTCAAACGTCTATTTGTCAACACACTCATCCTACTGCATAGCTGCTTGCCAAGCTGATGAATGTCAGTCCCTGTGCAGATGGCAGGTATCCAGCTGGGATATGTACAGGCAACCTAAGCTTGATTGACACTGACATGTCTGCCCAGCTGTGTAAAAACTGGCACATATAGGAGAAGACACCCTGTATGCACCACATGCCACAGGTACCTCCACTATACTACCACAGTCAACAGACCATGCTTGGGTACAGGTCTCCATCACAGACACTAACCATGCATTGTAATGCATGTTGCAAACATGTCAACTTGATCACCTCAGTGGCCATGTGCAGGAGGCACCTGGAGGATTGGCTGATGCATGTCATTCTCACCCTGAGGGTCACCACAGTAGTGTATGTCAATAGACTGCCTGCTGCCACTTGGTAGGTGGCAGGATTCCACTGTACACTCAATCCCTACACAACCCATCTCTCCTTGGACAATAGCTAGGTACACAGCTATGACCACCTGCATCAATGCACCCTTGTACTGACACATGTGTACGTGTGCATGACTGAGTATAGCAGTGTCTGTGTGTTAGCAACACCTGAATTGCATGAGGGCCTTCACAACCAATGCAACACCCATTGCCATAGTCAGTTGTGGCTGCTGCTGTATGGGACATTACATGTACCCTGTTAAGCTCCTCCCCATACCGGCTACATGAGCCTTGCAATACCAGCACAACAATGTTGTACAAATGGGTTGATTGGCATGGGATACCCATTGTGTTCTGGCAAGTGTGTGTATGTGTGCATGTCCACATATCTGTAGGGTACAGCATTCCGAGGCCACATACTCCTATTACAATACCCATTGCCACACAGTAGCACAGATAGTGTTGTTGCCACCCATGGCATTGCAACACCCTATTATGCGTGTGGCATGTGCATTAGATGCATATCCCTGTAGTACCACTGTTGGGGTATACTATGGGTTGTATCAAAGTTGTGGCCAATGTGTGATGGTGGGTATGGCAGAATGTCATCATGGGTTTCAGGGAGTACAATATCCACTGGGGGATGTGGGTGCTGTGTACACTGTCATTACACCAAGGTACACCCAGTATATGTCCCATGCACCACATTATGGTTACCACTGTCACCATTAACCATACAGGTAACTGATACCACAATCCAGGCCAGTTATGCATGTGCTGTGTGCAGCCTACCTGTAACACATTGGACACATGATCATGTTAGCAGAGATGAGCCCTGGTCTCTTGGATGTGTGTCTGCCTGTTATGTGTCTGTTAATGTGTATATGAAGGTATGTCACACTATGTATTGTACATATACACCAATTACACCCCCATCAGCATACTGTGCATGTCTGGGGGTGTTCTGCATGTAACCTGGGACGCACCTCATATTGAATGCTGTGTGGTGTGTGCAATTTAAGCCACACACTTCAGTATCACTACATACCTAGGTAGGGGTCTAGTCCCAGTGTTGCCATCAAGTTGCAGGGTATACATGCCCCAGTGGGTCACCTGTCCATGTGGCACAGGCAATAACCATTATGCTAACCTGTGACATGTGTTTAACTGTACCCCAGATATGTCACAGCCATGGTGTCACCACAGTGCCATACCCCTTTGTGGAATATGACTGCAGCCCATCCTCGTGCTGACACATGTACACCTTTAACACAAATGGATAACATTATAGAGAGCACAGTCATCCAGTGTTACTAACAGCTATAATGCATCATTGCTGGATGGCTACACTACCTGACATAAATGCATTACACTTTACTCCTTACAACATGTTACACTGCAGTACTGTGGTACACTGTAGTACAGTACCGTGTGCATCAGAACCATATTAGCCATGTGGCACAGGTATATCATATGCACAGGGTGTGTTGTTGGTTTGCCAGAGGCTGATGGTGGGCCATATATTTGACACCATGTGTGTGGAGGGGTGAACTGAGGTGAGCTGGGCGTGCTGATGTGTGTGTAAGTATGGGGTTGTCCTAGTTGTGTTCATATAGTTTGTATAGTGTGTGAGTGCGCATGCACACAGTTCTGCCATATGGCTGCCCTACACAAGTGTTTATGGATAGCTGCAGACCATACCTGGCAGGGTGTGCAGTTCACTGCCTCTGGCCACGGACACATGGACTGTGCCTGCCAGGGGTTCCATGGGCATGTCCAGGTACAAGCCTCAATGTGCTTCTCTCACCTGCCGATGACAAATAACCACTGGTACCAGGTCCCTCCTGGGACTGGCCAGGACCACATGCATGTGGCCTGGTGTGATGTGGACAGTGCCCCCCTGCACTGTTGGGGCTGGTACTGCCACTATGGGAGCCCCTCGGTGTCATAGCATGTCTATGTTGACTGCCAGCTGTTGCTGTTGCTGGCCTACATCCACACGGGCATTGCTGCACCCCCACCACATGTTCAAGCATGGACATACCAAGGGTGAGAAGGGCCATCATCTCACCATACCATCTATCCATGAGCTCGGTATAAGCATGGATGGCACCAGACAGTTCACAGACATTGTTGCTTACAGATGTTAGAGCAGCCCTCTGCAGCCTCAGGCCCTTTCTGGTGTAACATTCCATACCTGCCTACACTTCCATGACAGCATGAAACATGTGCCTGCTGGTACCAGTTTTGTCACTTCTGCCAGGGGCATGATGTCCAGCGGCCCTACCATGAGCACCCTGGGACATCTGCCTATGGGGTACCCTGCCAAACATCTGGCTATATCTACTGCGACCAAACACAGTAGGCATGGTTACCACACTTTTCTGTGCACTGCCATCAAATGCCAGCTGTCCCTCCGCTATGGCCATTGGTGATGGGGTATTTATAGGCAGTGAAACTGTGTGTGGAGTTGGGGTGGCTAAAAGGGGGATGCCAAATGATGGCACAGTGTCTGCCCCTGACAACCCCACCTGTGCCTCAACAGTACTATTATCATCTTCGGTGTCTGTATGGACACCAACATCAGACTGCATACAGGAGGGACCCTGACCCACCTCCCTACCTGTGGGTGAAAACAATAAACGCACTTTAAAACCTGTACAGCATTGCCTAACAGTACATACACACACACCACCGTAATACCTACCTCTCCGTGACTTTACAGACATTCCCATGTATATGTCCATGTGTACCCCATCTTGCATCACACTTGGTAACATAAAACAAAAACCCTT